>NC_046367.1:28273327-28388452 GCF_011125445.2 Fundulus heteroclitus
AATTCTAATTCTAGAAGTAGAAATAGTGAAATAAATATCACTATCATTTTGTGAAATCCTAATTACGCTATTATAAATAAGTAAAAGTCTAAACAAAATATAGCAGTTGTTTAGGCAGTATATAGTGTTGTTGTGTTGTATATCTTATAAAAGAAATATCACCTGCTATTTATACCTGAACTGCATCAGAGGGTCAACAAAAAAATTAAACAATAATAGCAACGAAATATTGGTAAAAGGGAAACCCTCACCTTTTCTTTTTCAGGCAGCTGTGGCTAAGAATCAGAATTTTTAATAGTCTACAGTCTTTGCTTTTCCATCTTTCCAGCTTCAGAACTCCAGCCTGGCACAAAATATTTAGTTTTATAAAACAGATTAGGTTTCTGTTGATAAATGCATTATACTTCAGAATTAGATGCTATTTTGAGATGCTAACGTTGGTTACTTACATTTCTCAAGTTCCATAAATCAAAACTCTCTCGCCTGCTTCTTTACAGAACTGCACTCAGCAGCTTTCACCTATTTTACTGCAGATAATTAGTTACTTAACTAAGACTAGTTCCGTGGCCTAGTATTAATTGTGGTAACCACAGTATTCCTGTATGATAACTGTAAAACTGAAATCTCCGTTCCAAGCAAGCACGCACACGGACAGACTAGAAAACAGCCAATCAGAAAGAGGGAAGGCGGGATTTAAAGCAGTATTACCAATGACAGTGGAGTTAAACAGCACAGAGCACAGTCAAGTGTGCTGCAGATTTAAAGGGGCAGGACCACTGAGCTATATTATACACTGTAGTGCTGATTTTGCCGAAAAACTGAAGTCACTGGCCGCCATCTTGCTACTCCCTACTCTCACATAATCCCATAGGATTTGGTTGCAACAACAAGCAGTTTTCTGACTGTGTGAAAATATTTCACAGGTAATTCTACAGTCAGTGGATGTACTAACACTATTAACTACTAGGAAATTAGGTGCTGAAATATTTTACATGTTATTCATATTAAATATATATATATATGTATATATAAGTATGTGTATATGTATATATGTATATATATGTATACACATATGTAAATATATGTTTTTGTACATTGTTATTTATATATTTAGAAATGTTAAACATATATATTTAAATGAATAAAATGCAAAATATTTCAGCACATAACTTTCTCAGTACTTGATATTTTTAGAACATAACATAAAAGTATATGGCATTTGACATTTTAAAAGTCTTAAGCCACCCCTGAACATGAGAAAATCCGATGCTGTAGCGCACATATTCCCTAGTTACTGGGGGGAAATAGGGAGTACCAATATGGCGGCTGGTGGCTTCAAAGCGACTCGTTCAAACAGACGGTGATTAGCACTCCAGTGTATAATATAGCTCAGTGGGCAGGACAGATTGGCCAGCGTGAGGCAGCGGAGCTGCGAGAGGAAAAGTAGGGCAGAGTGAGGGTACGTTATGTGGATTATGTAACCAGCCACGGTAGATCTAAATTATTATTCTTTTGGACATGCACCATGCACACACACACCAACAAACACGCACACATAAAAAAAAAAAAAAAACCTGACAAAAGGGCACTTTGGGCACCAAGGGGCAAAGGGGCAGGTGCTCAAGCCCCCTCCGCCCCCCCCTCTGCACGTCCCTGCTCACCACCCCCCGATGGAGCTCTGATTTAAACCCAAAGAAAATCTGACTGACGCGTTCACAACAGATTCAAGGTGAGACTCGACTCGGATCAGTCAGACAGACGAAGCTCTCACACTTGTTGCTTTTGGCAACATCTCTCAGCCTTCATCAGCAGATGGAGTCATATTACAGCTGTCACAAGTTTCTCCTCAGCAGCTAAACGGTTTCACCCCCCCTCCCCCCTCCCATCAGATGGAAACTTTAAAACAACCATGTACTCCATTCCTTTAAACATGTTTTCAGGACAGTGGGGATAATGTGTTTATCCGAGAAGTGGCTCATTTCTCTCGAGTTACCTAAATTTTCTCTGAGCGAAAAATACTTTTAGCAATTTTAAGTCAACTTAAATGCAAAAACTAAACTTATGGTTACTTATTTTCCAAGAAAAGTGAGTGTTGTCGTTCCTGTCCCGGCTCATCTTGAGCTCCGGCATCGCTGATGAAGCCTCTCCCCGGTGTTTTAAATGCATCTCATCAGGTGTGCTGCAGTAAGCGAGGCCAGCGTGGTGGCTTGCAGTTTCTCTCCCTGCTGTCGGGCTTTCGTGACCGGCTGCACCCGCGGAGACCTCAAGCTCTGGGATGATGGCGTCGGCCTCCTGCGCGCTCAGAAAGACGTCCATGATTTGGGAGTCGCCTGTTGCACCTTCGCACCCCAGTTCAAAGTTGGTGAGTTACGCCTGATGAAGTCACCTCTTCCGACCTCTATTTATCGCTTGTTGCCAAGATTTTAGTCTGTTTAGGGCGCAGTTGGGAATGTTTTACCACTCTGGTACAAGTAAGTTGGCCGAAAGTTATTTGTGCGGTTAAAGTTTTAACACTGTAAAATCCTAATAAGTGATGGGAGCTTAAAACTTTCTTTAAAGAACTAAAGATGGTTAGAACTTGTTTCATTGGCTGGACAAAATCACCAACTACGTTATTGTCCTAAAGCTCTGTATTGCATTTTATCTGCGTTCACTATTAAAGGGACAACAGCCCATACAGTTTTTTGTTTTAGTTTTTAAACCTGACACGTGTTTAAACACTAAAACACATGCGTAGCTTTGAGAGATATTGATCTTAAGCTCATAAAACGATCTCTCTTGTGTTTCACGGTTCAATTCATGATCCACTTGTTTACATACTCTTCTGACAAATTGTGAGATCTTGGGTGTTCTCAGTTTCTTTTCCAAACCAAGCTTTTTTTTTTCTTTTTTGTTTTTTTTGTTTTGTTTAAACCCACTCATCAGTTGTCTTCTTTTGAAAAATGCTTCTGCTTTTATTGTGGGATGCTGCTGGTTAGTGTTCTCTATACCAACAGGCTGTCACAACAGATTTGTCGTCTTCTGTTGCCGGTTCGATCAAGCATGAGCTCTGGCTCTTTTTCCTCGCTCTGCAGAAGACCGCTGTGTTGAGTTTCGCCTGGCCTCCTGTGGACAGGACAGCCTGCTGAAGATATGGATCGTTTCTCAGCGTGGAGCATCAGGTAGGCCCGACCCCTCTGACCCCGAACGCTTCCTCAGCCAAACACTCCTTTAATCTGCTGTCCAGGACGGCGAAAGAGGCGGACTGGGGTAACCTTGGTATCTCTTTCTCTCTCTGCTGAATACAATAGTCTTAGGGGGGGAGTTTAAATCAGAGACAGACTCGTTAATAATGGATTAAGGCTTTCTCCTGAAATACAGCAGCACTGGAGGATTCTGCTTTCCATCTGTGTCCTTACATGCAGATGATCTGGTGGGATCACCAGGTGCACGCAGACACGTTTCTGTTGCTCCAGCTCTCCAGCAGGAGCAAACAGATTTCACAGGTCCTTCACGGGTTATGTAACACGGGTTACGCCGTGCGACGCCGTTAGTTCCCGTGATGTGTTGCCGTGGCAACGTTTGTTCTCTGGAGGATTTCATGTGCCCCGCATGGCAACCCAGGTCCCCGCTGTTTTTTTGTTTTTGTTTTTCTGAGCCGCACGGTGGCGGACGCTGGGCAATGTCTGCCCTCGTTTTAGTTATTTGTAAAGCCGTTGCTCAGACGAGACTAAGCCTGCAACCATCTTGCCTTTTTTATGAAAAGTGGATTTATTCCGTCTATGGCTATGAAACTGGACTCAAGTGTAGGTGATTGAAAGATGCAAAAGGGGCCATTTTAAAACTAGTATTTCTGCTGCTAGGGTACATTTTTCATTTTATCTACTCACTATAGCTCTATTTGACTGTTGTGCTTTCAATAAAATGTATCAAAAGTTTCATAGGACAAATTTATCCTGTTGATTACCCTGCGAATGCAGGGTAATCAACTCATTGAAAGTGGCATTTTTCTGTATTTCACATAGATGTGCATCTCAAAGTAGCATGTCACTGAAAAGTTAATTTGAGTAATGTATTTTGAAAAAGTCAAAACCTTAGTTATTAAATACACAAAGTGTCATCTTGCAAACATTTAGTCATATTAATTTGAGTAACTCATTTCACTAAGAGAAACGCATCATAGATATTAACACACACTGGTGATGTTTTAAAACCTTTATTACTGTGAATTATGCCTTTTTTTTACCCCTAGCTAATAAAAACACAACACTTAAGACTAGAATATTGCATCAGACCAATAAACATTTTTCATGTATAAATTTGGTGTTTAATGAAAAGTACACTAAATCTAAAAGTATACCGGATTAAAGTTTGTTTTTTTGTTTTTTAAAAGGTACGTTTAATCTGACAAAAGAGATGCATATTCTAATTGATTGAATATGACTCTTCCTGTAAAATGAATGATTGTGGCTTACAGCTATTAAAACCCTGATTAAAACCTTGACAAATATCTAACATTTTAATGTGTTTCTATAGCATAATTATGTCCTAGACAATTGATAGTTCTCCAACAGCCACAAGTGGCAATTGCTGAATAAGATGGCCGTTCAGAGTGCTGTATCCAATCATATTAAAGGAAAGCTGAGTGGAACAAAGAGTGGCTGACTAGGGTATAGCCTTCATGTGTGCCAAAGGTACCAATACCATTGAACCAGGACTGATCAGTGAGGTTGATTCTCCAGAAAATCTTCCTAAACCGCACAGAGAATCGACTGGGTATTCTTAAGTGTAAATTCAGACACCAGACCCAACAACCGAGATTAACTGGTTTTCTTTACTACCTCACTAATGATGTTGTAGTAAAGCAAGCTGCGTTAATTCATACCAAAGGAGCACCGGCCAATTTTATTTACTGAACAAGGAAAAGAAACAGATTTGTTTGTTTTATTAAAATAGTCAACATAATGAAGAGATGGTTAAATAAATCCATGTGTTCTAAATCCACATCAGTTTCACCTTTTGAACTGGATTGCATTAATGAATGTGGTTTTCAGTGATCTAATTTGGTGAGATGTAACTGGGTGATGGTGTTTGAGACTATTGGTTTTGTTGCTGAAAAGACCCGTGCACATATAAATGTTTAATCCTACACGCATGCAGGTGCAAAAAACAAATTTTCAAATAAATTTAAATTCATTATTGGTATTAAAGCACAGTGTTTAACAGTAACACACCACGGTGGGTGTGTTGGGGGGATTGTTCTCTATTTATTCACCCATCATCTCTTTTACACCC
The DNA here is from genome assembly GCF_011125445.2 of Fundulus heteroclitus. NCBI lineage: Eukaryota > Metazoa > Chordata > Actinopteri > Cyprinodontiformes > Fundulidae > Fundulus > Fundulus heteroclitus. The sequence continues at coordinate 28,278,602 of NC_046367.1, forward strand.
AAGAATAATACTCTGTTCATGGTCAAGGAGGAATGGGGCGGACATCTGCTCCCTCTGGCCAAAAGAGAAGCTGCTCTCTGGTTCATCGGTACTGTCAGGGTTAGTGGAGGGATACAAACTACTGTGAATACTTAGACTTATGCCTACGGCTGATCTAGAAATACTGGTGAATAAAACATGTCTTTAGACTATTCAAGGAAGCGGAAACAAACTTACGGTACAGGCAAGATTAAACAACTTTGTGGGACAACTAAGATTTATTTAGGAATGCCAAAAATCACCTGACGGTTCAATTGTGTTAAGTTAATTAAAAAAAAAAAAGGCTCTTTTGTCTCTGACCAGCTGACAGCAGGTGGCAGAGCTGCAGCAAAGAGGGGAGTTAGCAGAGAAAGGGAAAGGGATTTTTTTTTTAAGTCCACAGCAGCAGATGCAAAACAAATCCAAGTCGGATAACCCCCCCCCCCCCCCCCCACCCCCTCAATCTTTTCTCTTTGCGTGTTCATGTTGACCTCCAGCGTGGACCATGACGTGTCTTCACACTCTCACTGGTCAAACGGCTCCGGTTCTGTCCTGCGCTTTCTCTGCCGACGGCGAGCTGGTGGTCTCCGGGTGAGAAACTCATCACAACAACATAAATCACATTAGAATTACACAAAAAATGTAATGCCACACCATGTACGTTTTGACACAAGTATTAGCTTAATTTGAGATACATTAAATCATTTTTCAGGTTGACATACAGCACTTGGCGCGTATGGATGCTCAGTGCAGGCTGCCCTTCTCAAAAACCCGCTTATGCACCTTGAGAGGGTTGGATTCGGTTCTAAATGAATCATGTGACCTAGAGCGCTGCTTTATGGCAGTCTGAGCTCCCCTTAAAGGAGCAATAAGCGACATGTCATTATTTTAAATAGAACTAAAAAAAAAAAACAGTGATGTGAAGAACTAAAGGTATTTCAGATGGACTATGGTAAGACGTCACACCGCATCTCTGTCTGTAGTTCTCCAGTCTCTTGTTTACGTAGCCGGGCCGGCCGTGCGTGCAGGTATGTAGTGTGCATGTGAACAGCTGCCACTCAGGACTTCGCCCATCCCTGCCCTAAAATGAGACAGTCGGAGCAGCACAACGTTGGAGCAACATGGCGGAGAGCACCCCAGCTGATCAAAATGTTCTCACGCTAACAGCATTGTAAAGTTATGAGTTACTTACTTCTTCACTAGAAATGTTTCTCTGAAAGGTGATGCTGGTTTGCTGTGTTTTTATCCTTTACAAATATGCATATAGAAGGCGACGCATGAGAAGGGAAAGGAGGGGCCGGGTTGCAGGTGGAGTGGAGGTACACTGCAAAAACGGATCTAAAAATAAGTAAAATGTTCTCAAAATTTGTGTCTTTGTCCTAGATTTGAGCAGGTAAATAAGATCTGCCAATAGAATGAGTATTGTGACCCCTAAAATAAGACAATTAGATATACTGCACTTGAAATAAGATGATGGAGATAAATTGTTCCTATTTTAAGTGCAAAAATCTTATTCATATTATTTACCTGCTCAAATCAAGAAAAAATACACACATTTTAAGAACATTTTACTTATTTTTAGTTCCGTTTTTGCAGTGTAGAGAGTCGTGGCTTGTCACACATCTTGTTTTGGTCTACATACAGTGCTCAAGCACCACCTAGTGGTGAAATGTCACTTATTGCTCCGTTAAACACGAGTGCTAACCTTACGTGCCTCTATTTTTCTCAACCACGAGACACAGTGTGCCATGGATATTATTATGAAATACAGCAAGTATAGCTCACAAACCTGCATGTCAGCTCTTCCTGCAGCCTTTCATAATCAGATGATTGAGCCTGTTGTCTGCCCGGTCCTTCTCGTCCACGGCTCCCGGAGCTCCCTCTCCACCTGGCTCTGCCTCGTCCTCTCCTTCTCAGTGTCAGTGGGAGGCTCTGAGTATAATCCAGAAGGGTGAATGTGGCCGCGTCTTTACAAGTGACTTGATGACTTCTTAATCTGCTGGTCCAAAGTGGTTTGCTATCAGATTCCAAAACACGGGAGGAGACTGTTTAATTTTGCCACGGTGCAGTGTTGCCTGTGGCGTTCAGGGGAACTAAATCTGGAATCCCCTAGTGGCTACCAGTTAAACGGTGCTGCTTTAAAGGGCAAGTATATTGTAGTTAAAAAATAATGCGTCCTTTATCAGTACCAATCATGATGATGTTAGCCGAGCTTTCATTGCAGACTGGGCTCGTCACAGAGAGCTTTTAAATCCCCGTGCAGGGTGCCGGTTTAAATCCTCAAGTGACAGATAACATTTCTCCTAATTATCTTCTCCTCACTGGGCAAATTTTCACAGAAATCTTTAATCTGTGATCTTGTGTTAGAGCGGCAGACTTTGTCAGTATTTTTCGTCTTGGGTGGTAATGCTGTTCTTTAATGCCAGAGTCCGGTGCTCCATCCATAATAGTATTACTCTTTTTAATTCATTGTCGGTTGCCTTGTGCTAGCTTTTTCTTTCATGCTTTTCTCAAAAATGTATAGTTTTTTTGGACATTTAAATGCATAAAACTGTCCTGAGCTCTAAGCCCAAACACAGCTGAAAAGAAAAGGTTTGCTTAAACAATATGTCCTTCTGAAATTAAAATGTTGTTAATCTTTCTGCCTTTTTTCTGAGTAAGCAGCAGATGCCACTGCTGAGTATAGATCTTCTTCTGTGTCAGCCACAGGAGGAGTCTACTTTATTATAAAGCTTCTGTTGGCTCCTTCTGTTGCTCTTGGCTCACAAGCAAAGATACTGAAGATTAATCTGTCTTTTTTTTTCTGTAGCGTTGTGCATTTTTAATAAACCCCTAATACTACATGATTAATCAGTGATGTAAATGGATGCATATGAATTCTGGACATGAGATGACCTTATTTACTGTAATTATTACAGATCGATGGATAAAAGTATAACGATATACGATGCGGTGAGTAACGTTCAAAGTGTCATTTTCTTTTCTTCTATTATTCCGCCTTTAATTCACAGTGATGAAAAGATGACTTGTGAACCAAAAAGTGCCTCACTTCTGTAGACAAGGACTCGACACATTCCAGTTGAACAGTTTCTACTTTGTTTACAGAACCTGGGAACCCTGCTCCACACTTTGAAGCAACATGACAGGTAAATTACCCAAGCTCCCGCTGCGATGCAATCTCTGCAGCTCTCGGCTAAGCAGCAGAATAAGAAGCCGCGGCGTTTCAGATCAAAAATGTGCGATTTTTGCTTGATTAGTTTCTCCCAGAGGTGCTAGGTGCAGTGATGCAACAGCACATCTCTGCTTTCTGCACAGTCGTTGATGTGGCACTGCAGGTAAGAACCACAATGCGCTTTGAAGTGTTTGAAAGGATTCGGGTATAATTTTAAGCCCATTTCCCAGTTTTTTTAGGGTTGAGGGAAGCTGATTTTTGAGACTGCCACTTCCAGGTTGTCAAACACACACACCCTTCGTTTTTTTTCCCGCTCTGTCACCTTTCCGCAGATACGTGACGGCGGTTGCTCTGTCTCCTGCCTCCGGCCTGATGGCGACCGGCTCTTTGGACAGATCGGTAAACGTGTGGAGGATTGGAGATGGATGCGGAGAAACTGGTAAATGCGGTTTATTTTAATGTCTTGAATAAAATTGGGCAGAAATCTCTGCAGAGATAAAGTCCAGAGTCCCCATTTGTCTGCAGGAGGGATTCTGATGTTTACTGGTGCAGCTGAATCACTCACTGATCCTCAGAGAGCTGCTGTCATGGAGGGATGAATGCTACTATAAACAAGAAGCTCCTACTTGTAGTGAAGGAAACGTACAATCGATAGACATCTGGAGGCCTTGAACCCTCATTAGAACAGCTCCTCCAGCCGCCATTAGTCAGCATGATGTTGATAAAACAAATTCCTTCTCCATTAAGACCTGTCTTTTAAATACTTCATCTTTGCTTTAATCTTGTTTCTTTCTGTTTTTCCGTACAATAAACGTATTCCCTTTCATGTTTTTCCACAGCGGCTGGATCAGAGCGGGCACCTTGTCATGGTAAATAACCCTCACTCTGTGTTTTTCCCCCCTCTAAAACCATCAAGTATTCAGTTGGTATCTGGATTTCTTATGTGGTTGTTGTGTAAACTGCTCACATAGCATTGCCTAGCGCAATTATTAAAAGTTAATCATGTGTGGGGGAAAAAAATCTTTTGGACTATCTGGCTTGAAAGAATAAGCTCTTGGTTAGTATTCTCCTGCAACAGCCCATATGGTCCAACTTCTTTATTTAAACGTAAAGCCCAGGTCTTTCATTTGGATGTATGTGGTAGACTAAGACAGTCCCTAAGTAATGCATAGGTAAATGATTCATTGTTTCACCTTTTTTTTATTAAAATCTTAAGTGTGGCATACCTTTTGGGGTGTCTCTGCCAGATTTTCACATCTAGACTGAACTATTTTGATTTTTTTTTTTGTTTCAGGAAATTACAAGAATAAAGTCATAAAATTGCAAGAACAGAGTTATAATTTTATGAGAACAAAAGAGGATAATCTTTCCCCCTGTGCTAAAGTGAGGAATGCTGAGCATCTTGTAAAGTTATCCTTTGGTTGTGTTTTCACAAATGAGGATTTTTTAACACATTAGCAATAAATCATTATTAGTGCCAGGAATTTGATAAAAATAACTGTGTGACTTTATTCTCAAATACAAGTTTATTCTTGTAAACCTAATATTATGATTTTAGACTTGTATAAAAAGAAAAATAAGTATTACTGCTATTGTAGATTATAGAAAACAAATGATTGGCAACAGAGCAGTAAATTTCCACAAAAGAAAAACTTTAGATTCATTTTAGAGTTTAGATTAATTTCACATATTTGTATGTTTTCTGATGTTGAAAAGTTTTAAATTTTTGTGAAAAAATCTTTTTCCACAATTATACATTTGATATAATAAAACAAGTATATCTCTGACCTGGTAAAATCAGAATTTTTGGATCTTGCTGTCCTTTAGACTTTTTTTGTGTGGAGGCCTCTTAGTAAAAATATTAAAAATCTAATAAGAAATCTTGTTTTCCTGGTAGTTGCTGCATTTAACGGTCATACACATTACTAATTTAGTTTCTCTATGAACTGGGGGGTCAAATTAAAGTCTAATCACAGGCCTGCAGGTTTTAACTGTGATTGTTTCTGACAAATAGTCTTAGGCGTTTCAGTAATGGGTGTCCCACTGTCTTAATGTCTCCCGGTCCTTGAGGTTTGTCTTTCAGGGGCTTAACGATCACCAGAAGGCTGTCCATTAAAATGGTCTCATGAAGGCTTTATGCTAGTAGACTGAATTAACACAATCCAAGTTTTTTTTTCTCTCTATATTTTGGCTTGAATGTGAGTTCAGGAGTGTGCTTTGGTTTGCGTACCTTCACTCATGTTAAAAAATAGCCTTGCACTTGATACACAGTCTAAATGTACAGCATGAGGACTTGATTTAAAGCAATTTCCTTTGAGACGACAATACAACTGTGTTTGTGAGGGTGTTTTTGGGTGGCTGCACATGAAAGTAATTATCGCTCCCATATCAGCTCAGTGGGAGTGCGTCCTTTCTGTGGAGCTTGGGAGGAAGCTGTTTGTTTGCAGGAGATTGGGCTGTAATAGTTCAACACTTCCTCCCATCCTGTTGTGCGGTTTGCGCAGGAAGGAAACTGCCGGGTCACTCCAGGTTGCTTCTTGCTGATTGGACGGAGGAAGATGTGCGGAGCTGGCTGCGCGAAGAAGGACTGGACGAGCTTGTTGAGATCTTCAGAGCCAACAATATCGATGGACCAGAGATGAACCAGATGAGCAAGGAGACTGTGGCTGAGCTGGGAATAGGTGAGGATGAAAAATGTCTGTCATCCTATAGAAATCAATCAGTAGCAACACCTCACTTGTTGGCCTTCATCTCATGGACAGTATCCATCTATATCGACTGTCACTTAGGGATGGGTACCAAATTCTGTATTTTTTATAGCACCGACCGAATCCCATCGGCACTACTTAGTACTGATTCACATAAAATTAAACTAAATTTCCGCTTCGTTATACCGCCCTGATTTACAAAGTGGGATAAAATATACATTTTTAATATCTTTTTTTTTTTTTTTTTTATTCTCTTAAACTTGCACTAAAACATTTAGCTGAATTTTATTCACACACAGCTTCAATTCCATTTTCACCTGGGTCACTCTGTGCCTCTGTTGTTTTGGTAAAAATGAGTTTTATGTGCTGTGGATTCAGGAAGTTTATTAAAATTCATAAATAATTTAATAAGGTTCCTTTGTAGCTCCAAACAAGTTTATATTTTGAAAAATAAATGTTAAATTGAAATTTTTTTTCAGATTTGCATTAATAAGTACCGAAAATAGGTACCGTTAAGTACCGGTATCGATTTCCAGGTACCGGATATTGGTACCGTATCGGTTCAGATGTGAAAGGTACCCATCCCTACAGTCTCTCACGCCATCAGTATAAACATTGCTCCCCAAAACAAACTTTCCATCTGCAGTGACATTATTCCCACGGCCGTATGTTTTCCAACAGAATCAAGCTGTGTCTCAGTGCGACACTGCAGGTTTGGAGGTGTTTTCAGTCAGGCTTCTGCGGAGCTTGATGAAATCAATTAGGCTGAAGCAGATCAACACCTGGAATATGCTGAGCAACATTAACAAATAGCCATTGTTTGCATTCTACTGTCAAGGTGATTTAATGCAAATATTTGATATGTGGATGATTATGAAACATGCATCAGGTTCACTTCTGTGACCTGGTTTATGAACTAAGATGCATGGTGTCATCCAGGCTTTGTTACACATGTCTGTAAACCTGCTGTTATACTGGCTTATATCTTGCTATGATGCATCTTGACGTTTTATTGGACTCTAAACATGAAGAGAAACAAATTTTGTTAAATATATCAAGTCTTGGCACCACAATTAAATATCTGTCACTTGTGATTTTGTGTACAGGCGCTTATATTGTGGTATAGAAGGTTTATGACGTTTTAAAGCATGAGCATAGACCGAGTTACTTTTATTGTGACATTGTCTTGTTTATTTTTTTTATTCTTCTCTGCTTGATGATCAACTGATCATTTTGGGCTGAAAGATCATCACCGTATACCTCCAAGTTGTTAAATAAACGTAACCAAATTAATCAGAAAATGGGTCAGACTGGCCTGCTGTTGAAACCATTTCAAGCGTTTTGCCTGGCTAGTTGAGAGAATATTCATTAGTGCAGACAGAGCGTCTGCGTAGCGTGGTATGAGACTTTACTGTTTTCACTGATAAGGCTTTTTCATAGAATATGGATAAATTATACAGTTTGGATTTCTGCTTCACATATCTAAAACCCTGAAAGCTATTTGTATTTTTGGGAATTGTTTAAAAAGTAAAAGGAGACCATACCTTCAGTACACTTTGAAATGTTTTTTGTTTTTCGTTATTGTTTTATCTCACACACGTTGAAATGCATAGAACTTCAATCTCCAGCCTGCATGCAAAAACTCGCTGATTCTAATTATAAAACTCATCGCAATACAGTCGTGACTAATCAGACTGAAACCCGTCATTTTGTATGTTGTTTGCTTTAATTGTATAGCAGCAGACAGCAAAGCCAGACTCGCATGCTGCTCAGTGATACAAAACTTGTCCCATATCATCTCCACGTGTTTAGTATGGAGGACGGCTCTCATCATTACCGCAGCAGAAATGGACAGATTGCCACATTTTCTGCCATGCTGTGCAACCTACATCCCCACAGTACAACACATCATTTTCTATGCATGCAAATGGTGTGTGCATTTGCATAGGCACACACTCACCCACCCACCCTCTCTCTCTCTTTCTCTCTCTCTCTCTCTCACTCACTCACTCACTCACTCACACACAAACACACAGAGCAAGGGAGATGTTGGTCAACTTTATGAAATATTCATACCCCCCCCCCCCCTCCACTTTCCATCACATTATCAATCTATATGTAAAGTGGATGGTATAGTCCTCATGATGAATGATCCTAGAGTGTATAGAGATCCTAAACGAAGTATTACTTTAGTGAAGCGCAGCTTTTCTAACATCGTTTATCAGTTGAATGTGAGAACTTGAGGAGTTCGAAGAGTTCAACCTGACTGAATGCTGTCGTCTTTCCAGCATGATCCAGACTGGCTGCACGGCTGTCTTCTGTTGCTTGTGTGTTTTTTTTTTAACACATTAGCATCTGAGTCGCCATGTTGATATACTCATGAGCTGGATCGGCTCTTGATGCTGGGTTAACTGGTTCTTAGCAACACAGACACATGGTCCTTTTCTGAAGTGTGCTTTTTTTCCCTCCTTCATCTGTATTGATTTCCTGCTCTACGATGAGTAATGTAAAGACGCTTTTCAATGTAAGAACAGAAATAGCTTTGTTTTTGCCTTTATAGACGTTGATTGAAAAGTTTTCAGACTAGAGGCTGACTGACTTTTCCTTGAACAGTGACAAAATACCTAAGAGTGTGGCCTCTTTACGTCACTGCATTCAAGAGAATGTGTTGAAGAAATATACCAGATCATCAGGTTAGATTGAATAGTATCTGTTTAAAAAAAATTTTATGCTGTCCACTGGCATCTGCACACAAGGCTGTCTTAAAAAAAATAAAAAAACTGTTCAGGGTGCTTTGTTGCTCAGCTAGTAATTTTTGTTTATTAAATGGGAGAAAATTATCAGAATGTATTGCTCTTAAAAAAAACTGAGGATAAATAATAAAGCTCCTACAACAACCTAGCACATCTAAATATACGTCTAAATCTGCAGCAGGATAACTGAAGTTTTTATTTTCTCCATGTTTCACAAAGTTAACTTTTATAACCTTAAAGAAACAGAGCATAGAACAGTCTGTGAATCTGCAATCAATATGCTTAATATTTTACAAGGTTCAGAAAAGTACATGAATAAAACAGCGATTGCCCCAATACCGGGTCCATCTGTTGACCTAACAGGCTACACATCTATATATTGAAGTCTTAAATACATTTCTCAGCAATATTAGCAAAACTAATGTAAAACAAGCGCAAGAAGTCGGCATACTACTTTCTGATACGGGGACGCTTTGCCTGGGGGGACAAGTATGGGGTTCACATGTAGCAGATCAAACTCCACATGGGGGGAAGCAGCAGCTCTCACATCTCTAGAGTGCTTAAAGTGCTAAAAGAAATATATTATTTTTTAGACATTTTTAGACATTCAACAAAATGTCTTTCCTTTTGGAAGTTAAGTCTACATACTGTACATTTTCTTACTGTCTGGTACTTAGTAATTGTTTTTTAAATGGTGTGACATGGGTCAAACATTTTGGGTGTCCTATAACAACCTTTTTGCAATAGTTTACTGGAATTTTGTTTAATTCCTCCGGACAGAAACAGATGTAACAGAGTGAGGTTTGTGGGTTGCCTGGTTAATACAGCTTCTTAGCTCCACCCACAAAGCTTCTATGGGGCTGAGACCAGGGGATTTGTAACGGTCGCTTCAAAACTAAATTTGCCAGCGCGCTCAGTATTATCGTCCATTTTGACAACCTGTGTGTGCTCTAGCTTTGTCCTCCCAGCTGATGTGTTTAGATGTTTCAACAGTTTTTCACATGTTATTTCCTATTTTGTGAAGCCCACCAATCCCGCTACAGCAAAAAATAAAATAAAACACACTGATGATGCTGCCACACCTGTACTTTACAGTTGGGATGGTGTTATTAGACAGAAAGGCTTTCCCCTTTTTGCTTCAAATATTAGGCTAGACATTACGGACACTACTCCGATTTTATTTTCATCAGACCACATAACATGTCTTGAGAAATTTAGGTCTTTGTCCCCGAGTCCTTCTGCAAACTGTAATCTGGCTGTCTTTTGGAGTAATAGCTTCTTCCTTGCTGAGTGGGCTTTCGCCCCATGTCTCACATTTATGGCGTTCTCTTACCAGCATCTGGGGTTGATGTGCACAGCTCACATCAAAAAAATGTTGATCTACAACAAATAAAAATGGCACCTTCAGGCATCTGGTACTTTGTTGCGAGGATCTCGGGGAGGTCCACATTTCTCATCCTGAGCTCTTGGCTTATTTTGATTCTACATATGTCACCCAATGGAGCATTGTTTCCGGCGTTGCCTTGAGATACATGAGTAGTCTTCCCACTGTCGCTTCATGCTTGCTCAGTATGAGGGATTGCAGCAAAGCCATGTACAATGCAGACGACTCTCCCTGTGGCTCTACGCTTCCCCAGGAGTGAATGCTGCTTGTCGGGACTTTGATGCAATCAACTGGTTTCCTTATATAGGACATTTTTGACCAATCAGTATAATCTGACCCAATCTGTATAATATGAATGAACTTGACTTTGTAAAGTGCCTTGAGATGACATGTTTCATGATTTGGCACTATATAAATAAAATTGAATTGAAACTGAAATTGAATAGTCGTCTTGCAGTCAGAAGGTTGCGGGCGTGATTTCAGCTTTCCCCGTCACATGTCAATGTGCTGTTTGGCAAGGCAAATAACACCAGGTTTGACCCCAATAATATGGCTTTAGTGTAAAGCCACATTGGGTGGTCGTTTTGACTAGAAAAGCAGTCCATTTATTTCCACAGGCATTTCCCATTTTACTCAAATGACCCATTTCTTTGTTGCCTGGATGTTGTGACGATCATAACGCTGGTCATAATGTCCCTTTGGTAACTAGAAACTGGTATTATCTTTTATATTAGCTATACAGCACTTTGGCCTCTGGTTTTTAAGTGCTTCATAAACAGTAACATGGTGACAATAAAACATTCTTGATTCCTGATTTTGTGCTCTAGTGGTTTTGCTAATGTCAGATACCATGTTCTGGCCTCATGACCTATGATTTATAAGTCATCTCCGTCATTCTACCCAGGAAATATATTCATGCTGCCAGTCGATAGTTGCCCGCAGGAGGGCATCTAGAGTTATGCTGGTTTTGTCAGGGGTCAGAATCTGCTGGCCAGACGCTGTCTCAAAGGGCTGCCTCCCTGAAGTTGTGCTCCCAGTGAAATCTGAAATCTTCCTCAGGTCATCAGAAATTATCCTGATCTACAGGAAAAAAAAATGTATTGTAGTACATGGTGCCCAATATAAACTATTCCCTAATGTCTCCTTTAAAATTGTGCACGGTCATTCTTAAAAACGCATGAGTTAATAAATACGACGCAGTTTGACCTGATGCAAGCATTCTGATAGCTTCATGGCATCCACAACCCAAGTCTTCCATCCTTTATTGCCGACCCTTTAAATTGTAACTAGTGAAGTACTTGCTTGATATTACATTAGTGTCATGGAGGGGAAAATTTTTAATACGTCAAATCAGTCAGTGCCTTTTATTGTAATAAAGTTGTCAAGACTTTAAGAATCACGCTAGAAAATGTCACTGCAGCTGTTCTTGCTGCCCGAATGAGACATGCTGCTCGGCAGAACAGCCATTACACACAGACACACAACTAATCATGTGCAGCCATAAAGGTCGGCCCTCCCTTTTTAGCTGTTCGGGAAATTTGCTGCAGATAAATTCAAAGGGTGCTGTCAGCAGGCGGAGACGCGCAGCTGTGTGCAGAGATGTTTTTTTTTCCTCTTTTGGTGCTGCCGGACTTTTATTCTCCGGCAGAATGAGAGGAGATGTTAAGTTGCCGGAGCTGAGGAGCAAAGCGTCTGGCTCTTGGTGACTCAGCACAGATTTCTTTCTGAATTTGCTTCATCGGTTTCAGTTGTAGCACCCTCCAATTTCACTCATTTAGCCCAACAAAAAGTAAGAAATGTGGCAAAACTGAGCTTCTCCTAAAAATGACGAAGCAAAAAAAAGTTGATATTTACAAAGAGTCATACTGACTGAAGCTATGTGGCTGTGATTTTCTTTTTTTCAGAGTCTGTAGGTCTCCGTGGACGTCTTCTGAGGAAAATTGAGGCCCTGAAGGCAGAGCAGAGTGGCTCAGAAGCTCCAGATGAGTTTCTGTGTCCAATCACCAGGGAGCTGATGAAGGATCCAGTCATAGCTGCAGGTTTGTTCACATTAAAAACAAAAAATCTTTGCTGTAGTGCTAATAGATAAATGAAAAAAAAATAACAAAGCTAATTAGATACAAGGTAGACGACAATTAAAATGTATTACCTGTCAAGCACAGCTTCCCACAGAAATAATACCAGCCTGTAAGTCACTTAAACTTGATGGTGAGACGTACAAAGGGCGTCAGCATAAATCACTGCTGCATTTTTATCCTGAAAAATAGTGCAATCTACTGTGATTTTTAGAGTGATTTTTTTATTTATTTATTTTTTTTTCAAGCAGTATGCAAACAAAATTACGTTCTGTACGCACTTTGTGCATACAAAATGACAATAAAGATATCTATCTATCTATCTATCTATCTATCTATCTATCTATCTATCTAATCAGTTTCCTAGATTAGAGCAGGAAGCCTAACGAGGGCGGCCATCTTGTTTAATGATTTACTAAAGCAGAGGTCTTCAACCCTGGGCCTCAGGACCCATTGTCTTGCATGTTTTAGGTGTTGTACTACCTCCACACACCTGATCTAAATGAATGGGTGATTAACAGGCAGAAGATAGGTGGGTGCTGGGGACGTCATGTAATCGTTTGAATCCAGTGTGGTGAAGCAGGGACACATCTAACATGCAGGATGGTGGGTCCTGAGGACCAGGGTGGAAGACCCCTACACTAAAGTGTAAAAATGTGCTTTTGGACAAATTTAACGCTTTTAAATATCTGGCTGTCTTGGTAAAGGGCCCTGCTCAAGCCATGCTTATGAATGTTTACAGGCCTCCAAAACCCAATTGAAACGTTTTCAATGATTTTTAAGAACCTACAGGCATTACATCAGTAAGTGTCCAGGTCTACAAGGTTACAAGGTCTTTGTAACAGACGTCACCTTATCTGACCACTTTTCTGTTAACTATGAAAGTGTAATTTCCATTGACTCAGTATTCCAAAGAAACATGAGAAAAAAGTAAAGTATATACTGGAGCAACTAGAGAACTGGGTCAGTCTTTCTGGTACAGACCGATTTGAGTCTTGAAGGACAGGGACTTCTTTGTGTCAAGAGGAAACTTTATATCAGAGTTAACAAATCACTTGTGGGGTTCCCCAAGGTTCCATCTTTGGTCCCCTCCAATTTAATATCGACATGCTTCCACTGGCTCAGATTATAACGAGACAAGTTTCAATAACTATGCAGATGACACATAGCTCTATATTACCATGTCACCAGGTGACTTATGGCATGGATGTGCCATACTTTGCTTCAGTTGAATATAAACAAAGACAAAGTAATTATCTTTGGACCGAAGGAGAAGTGATCAAGAGTCAGCACACAGATTCAATTATTACAACTAGAAAGTACTGATCAGGCCCAACTCTGGGTATGAGACCTTCAGAGGCATATAAAACAATAACAAAGTTGGCATTCTATCGCCTGAAGAATGTTTCAAATGTAGTATGAAGTATTTTTGAAAAACTTGTCCATGCGTCAATGTTTAGTCAAATGGATTACTGCAACTGTGTCTTCACAGGTCTGCCTGACAAGTCAGACAGCAGTAGCTGATCCAGAATGGTGCTGCCCATGTCCTCATTAAAACTAAGAAAGTAGAGCACGTCACCCCAGTTCTAATGTCCTTACACTGGCTCCCTGTGTCTCATAGAATAGACTTAAAAGTACTTCTATTAGTCTATAAATAACTGAATGGCTTAGCACCAAAATGCATCACTTGTATCAACCTTCCAGTCCACTCAGGTCTTCTGGTTCAAGTCTACTCCATGTTCTCAGAATCATAAGCAATCATAGAGAGGCAGCATTAAGCTTATATTCTCCATTTATCTTGACACATTTCCAGCAAATTGAAAAGGTCCTGAAACAGAGTTCTTTTAAATCGAGGTTAAAAACCCTTTTGTTTAGTTACATCTCATTTTGGTCTGTAGTTCAACTTTATTATGCCACGGCAGTGTACTTTGTTTTCATCATGTATAGCACTTTGTATTATCTTGTTGCTGAAATGGGGTATGGTATGGTGACTTGATTCGCTGGAACAGCACCACTACTGTACTTTTAAAACGTAAAACAGGTGTCTGTGTGTCTGCTCCACAGATGGATACTCCTACGAGCGAGAGTCTATCGAGAGCTGGATCCGAGGCAAGACCAAAACAAGCCCGATGACCAACCTGCCACTACAGACGACCCTGCTCACCCCCAACAGATCGCTGAAGATGGCAATAACCCGCTGGAAGTCCAGTCAGTAAACAAGCAGCTACTTTAATAATTACCAGACAGGTAATAGGTGCTCTTGTTATGGTTTTATTTCGTGATAGTTGAATCTCATTTTTAGAAACTAATGTATTTACTGAGAATGACCAGATTTATAAAAAAAAAAAATGCTTGCCAACCATTATCTGCTTTGAAATATTCTGTAGGTTTTTTGGGGGGTTTTTTTTCGGTGCTGCAATGAAACAAAGTTAGTAAAACAGAAATGTCACTGTTCTTGGAGTGACAATTTGTAAAAGCCAGGACACTTTGCATCTCAGTAAATTATATATTTCAAAAGAGTTTATTTCAGTAATTTTGATTATGGTGGCTTCTACCTAATAACTCCAAATACAAGTTCTCAGAAAATCTGATTATTATATAACACCAATAATAAAAATGCATAAATGTTAGCCTACTGATTGGTTGGGGTTTCTTTGGCATGAATTACTGCATCAATGCTGTGTAAAAAGTCTGCGGCTCTCTCAGTGAAAAAACAGGTTGGTTTCCAAATGAGGTGCAAAATTTACTTGATTGAAAAGCAGACTTTGGATCACTGAGCAGAAGTCTAGTACATTTTTCCACTCCTTAAGTTGCTCTGGTTTAAGTGCTTTCACCCAATGAATGAGACTCTTGTGGGCCTTATGCTGGTTATGGCTGTGTAGCTCTTAAAGCTCTGATTCCAGCTGCAGTCCTGCTGAAGTGGGTCCCCCAGGTGAGCTTTGCTTCTCAATCCTCTCCGCTTGTATGCCTTTGTTTTTCTATGCCTTATTTATTAATATGCTTGGGCACAGTGTTATGAAGGGGGGGGGGGGGGCTTCTTTAACCGTTTGTGAATGTATGCTAGACCAGTGGTTCCCAACCCTGATCCTCTAGTACGGCTGTCCTGAACGTTTTTTTTGTCTCCTTGCTGCCACACACCTGACTTAAATGGATGATTGTGAGGCTTGATGGCAATCAAGCCTCACAATCATCATGTAATCATTACATGAAAATCATGTAATCATTAGAATCAGGTGAGCTGGAACAGAGACATCTAAAACATGCAGGACAGGGGTAGTTAGGAACCACTGTGCTAGACGACCTTTCACATAATAGTTTGGGCCACAACATGTGCATTAAAATCCTTGATTGGTCTTATTTGATATTAAAAAAAATCTGAGAAAGTGAATTTTGGGTTTTAACAAGCCCATAATTATCACAAATAACAGAAATAAACACTTGATGTATATGTCACTCCTTTATGTAATGAATCTTTCTAATCAGTTTAACTTTTGTAGGGAATTGTTGAAAAAAATTGACTTTTACAGTTTTATAAAATGCTGTAACCGCGTTTCTAAGATATTTCACAAATACAATGTTCGAATCCCAAACAAGAGGCTACATGTCCAGATTGGTCTATTTATTGTGGCACTTTGTAGAACTCTGCTGAGTGTGGTTGCCATACAACAAATCCAGGATTTTATGAAACACCAAAAAGTTACATTAATTTCATAACTCATCTGAATTTGTGCTGAATTTTTAAATTAATGGCTGTATGTGCTTCTTTTGTTTTAAAACATAATACAGTCTGGCTAGAGAGAACTTTTTTTTAAATTGAAGTATTTAACATGTAAACAAATTTCCCATACTCTCTCTCCTTATTCCATCTTTCATCTAAAATACTTACGGTTCCTGACTGTATTCACCTTATTTTCAAATGTGAAGTAAAAGAAAGCTTGTAGTCAACCTGCAGTTACCATTTGTTGCCAAAGATGGTGCTGTTTAGTTAAATCTCCCTTTATTTACCTATTTTATCACTTTGAGCAGATAATTACAAATAATTGTATATTTACATACATTTCAAATACCCAGCAGACAGGTGTTTTTCCTCAGCTGGACTTTATTTCGCTCTCCCACGGCGGCAGTAATGTTCAGTACAGTATGTGATAACGGCCAATAAAGCTCACAATACTGAAAACATGACAACAACTGCATTTAACGTACATCATAAAATAAAGCTGATGGCAATGAGCCTCCAAACCAATTCTCTTTTCATAGATATTTTTGTTTTACTCTGTAATATAAACTGCAATTGTAGCATGCGTTGAATCCTCATTACAGAGAGTCATAAAATGCCTTCGTAGCTGTGCAAAAATAACTATATAAAATATATTGCTTTTACAATTAACCAAGCTATTGGCACTGTAAATAAATTAACTAGACAGCAACAACGAGCCGATGCAGAAAGGATTCAGTGTTAATGGGGGCTTATGCAATGTACAAATTTATACTCAACACCATTTCAACAACATTGTGCCTAAAACTCAAAATACAGTCTGAACTTGTCAATACACTTAACATAGACCTTCACTGAAAAGAAAAAAAAAAAACAGTACATATTTATATAATATATACATCATGAGGATCTATAACATCCTTCGTAAGTCACAGGAATGTTCATCCCTTAGTTGTTCTTTCAGACGTTTCTCAAAGTACTCGGACCACATCACTTTTAGCACAGTGTACTGTGGTTAACGTTGCTCAATTTTAACTGATACAGCTTTTTCTACCTTCCCAGCTTCACTCAACTGAACACAGTCCGAAATTTTAGGAATAGGTTCAATAATCCAAAAAGTATTCAGACCACTGGTGTTTTTACATGAAGTTACCCTGAACTTTTATACCTCAGAAACTGACTTGAAATCTCACCAGGCCACTCAATTTGCTCAGTAGCCAAACAAATGCGAGCGAGAGAAAAGAAAGGTTTTCCCATGTGAAATTAAAAACATGTTTTTGTTTCTACAGGGCTATTCTTTAATCCTTGTTTCCATTGCCGGAACCAGGGCTAGAGAGGTCTGAAAAATCAGATCTGACAGGACAGGATGCGATAGACCTTTTATAGGAAGTCTAGAAATTGTATTTTTCTTGGTAACGCAGTGAGCTGAAAGTTTTCTTTTTAAATGTACACAGTGTGTAAAAAGTGATTAGGTCCTACACTTCTTGAAACTCATCTCTCAGCACCATAGATGTGATGAACACAGTTCAAACCTTTATCTCTATTTCAATCTGCTCAGTAATAACATTGTTGTAACCGTATGTGTTGTTGAAGCACTTATTTGGCCTAACTGTGTATAAAGTGCTGAACGGTCCTCGCTGCGTTGATCGGGATTGTACGACGTGTCCGCGGACCTCCTTCAGTGCAACGTTTCCAGCTTGGCTGAACGATGGCGGACATGCTGTCGTGTAACAGAAGCTGCAGACTGGGGAGGAATAAAACTCTGAGCTGCCTGTTTGTATCCGAAAGCAGCCCAGCACACTAGACTCCGGAGCGGGTTTAAAAACGACAACAAAAAAAAAGAAAATCTGTCCCTCTCATGTTGGGATTTTTGCTTGTGTGCGTTGTGGACAGTTTAGAGATGAAACGTTTCTACACATTCGACTCTATAAAAGATCGCTTTGGTTTCATTGAAGCTACGTGAATGGCAGGATTATCTCGGCCCAGGCCGGGCTGCTTGGGCTTGCTGTCCATGAAAGCGTGCGGCATGGCCAGCGCCGGCTTGGACTCCTTGTAGCAGCTGGCCGCTTGGCAGAACTTCTCTGCTAATCCCTTGGCGTGCATGCCGTTGTGTAGGCCACTCATCGCCGCGCCACCCTGAGGCAGGGGAGCTTTGTGCTGCTCCTGGTAAGAGCTCACCGATTTGCCATAAGGCAGCTCGCAGTCGACTGGTTGCAGACCTACGGCTGAGACGTTGTGGCACATCAAGCCGTCGGAGGAGTGGTTAAACCAGCTGCGACCGACAGACTGAAGGCTAGGGTGGCACTGCTGCTGCTGCTGCTGCTGAAAGCGAGCTGTTTTGTCAGTTATGCCCATGAACGGTCTGGGTTTATATTCTGCCGCGGTGCCGCCCTGCTGGCTGTGCTTTTTGTCGGCGATTTTGCTGCGGACGTCAGGTCCCAGTTTGCCGCTGTCAGACAAGCTGCTGCTGGACGCCAGGCTGCTGGTGGAGCTGGAAACGCGCATGCCGCTGGCGCCTCCTCCCTGAGGTCCAGACGCAGCCGGATCGTGGTTCCCTGGGTGTCCTGGACCAGAGCAGGCCAGTCCCTCCAGAGAGGAAGCAGAGTGGGCAGACAGCCTCTCTGACCCCAGAGCTTTGGAGGAGCCGCAGGATAAGTAAGAAGCCTGGGCGGAAAGGACGCCCTCGCCGTCACAACTCTGACCCATGGAGGCTGAGACGGCGCCCAGCAACATGCGGTTCTCGTACACCGGCTCATCAGAAGGAGCGGGCAGGGGGCTTATGTCAATACCCGGGCCGGGCTTCAGCTTGCTGGACATGTGTCGGCTGGGCAGAGGGCTGGAGGGCGCGTACTGAGATTTGGCCCCGGCAGAGCGGCCCCCCACGGCTTGCATGGAGCTCATGTGCTGATTCGTCTTCACTATCTGAGCCTGCTTGGTGGGCTGCAAGACCGAAGCCTGCTGGGTCAGCGCCTCCCGCTGCTCTCGAGGGTATCGGTGGGGAGGAAGTCTGTTGGGGCCCGGAGGCGAGTTGGGAGCTGCAAAGTTGTTAACAGCTGCGGGTTCTCTGCTGAAGGAGAAACTGTTCTGGGACCAGCAGGCGTCACCTGTCCTGTCGCGCTTCAAGGCCACTAGCTCCTCCTCCTCATCGTCCTCCTCTTCCTCCTCCTCCTCAAGAATGTCTCTTTGGGCTTCCAAACCCCTCGCCAGTCTGTGCTCTGAGGGGTTGATCTGGCTTTCATCCTGCTCCGGATCTGATTCATGGCCTCCTGATGCCTGGCTGCAAGCGGCAGCGGCTCCAGCAAGGCTTCCTTTAGTCTGCGCTCTCTGCATCTGTTTGCACTCCTCCTCAACTCGAGCCAGGAGGCGACGGATCTCTCGGTTATTGGGACACAGCTTGGCTGCTTCGTGCAGATCAGCCAGGGCGGCAGTGAACTGTCTGTGAACAGAAGGGACAGTGTTACTGGATACAGAACAGGAACGATCATTTTACAGCAGGTACAGGTGTTGAATAGTTTACCTGCTGCTTCGTTTGGCTCTGGCTCGGGCATAGTAGGCCTCGTAGGATTTGGGTTTCAGCTCCAATGCTTTTGTTGCAAACTCTTCAGCCATCCCAAAATCCTACAGAATCAAGATTTTAAAATAAAAACGATAAACAAGTACACGTATTTATT
Organism: Fundulus heteroclitus; assembly: GCF_011125445.2. Classification (NCBI taxonomy): domain Eukaryota; kingdom Metazoa; phylum Chordata; class Actinopteri; order Cyprinodontiformes; family Fundulidae; genus Fundulus; species Fundulus heteroclitus. Next base: position 28,298,098 of record NC_046367.1, read on the forward strand.
TTAAAAACTGAGTTTTCCCTTTACAATAACCTTCACATTCAAAGAGAGGTTGTATATGCGGCTGCAGCTCTTGGTTTATCTGTCATTTAAACCTGGTCTGCCCACTGACTTCAAGTATTCCTAGTTTTCTTGAATAGCATTGAAGACAGCAGCTCAAACAAGTCATTCAAATTTAAGGCTAAAGCACAAAGCGTTATGAAGGCAACTTCATACTTTCTGTTAACACAAGATGAACCAGAAATTTGTTGGTGATGGGAATCCAACAGTGTTCAGCTAAGGATACTAGTTTGTAGAACAGGTGAATTTAGGTTGTGAGATGGCGAGCGAGAGCAGGAAGGCTGAACAGAGTACGGCAAATTTGCTTTGTTTCATTCTTTTGAGCATTTCAACCTCTGTCATGCAACAATGATGGGGTTGGAAAAGTTGGTACAATGCTAATCTGTATTATAAGAAGCTAATGTCACTTTCAATGCTGCAGTAATTGTTTTAAAAATACAAGTAAAGCCTTGTTTTAAATCAACTTTTCTCTTGTTCTCTCACACACAAGAATATGACCATGCCTCCTGACCTTATACAACTCATTATAAATCAGCCACAATAATCTGATTAGTGTGACTCTCGAAAATGCACTGCAGTTGTTTACAAGCTGAATTATAAACATGCTTGACATACAAATTGAGTGAACATGCTAACGTTAGCCTAGCAATAAAGCAAAGTGCTCAGCATAAACACTGTGGGTGTGTCTCAATTCAGGGGCTGCATCCTTCGAAGGATGTATTTGTAGGCCGGTTACGTCACAGCGCCGCGGCGAAGTCTGTCCCAATTCGCGAATCCTTCAAATGCGTCCAACGAATGTGTCCTGTGTGTCCTTCATTGCTAATTCTATCCCATGATTCATTGCGGGTTGAAGAGAACTTTTCAAAGCAGAAACCGCAATGGTGGAGGGACAGTGAAAAGCTGTGAATTAAGTTGAATATATTACACTTTTTGTGACATAAAAGTAACTTTAAAAGTTTTTAAGCGAGAAGTTAACTGTGTTAAACCGAAATATCTGTTCGGTTTGTTGACATATCGTTTGATTTTAAAAATGCTCGGACCGGAAACCGGCTCGCCTCGTCGAGAGAAGAACGCCTTTCTCCCGGCACATTGCTTTCCAACTCCTGCTGGCGTTCCACAATGAGAAATAATTCAGATATCCAATGTCAATATTTGGTTAGTTCATTATTATTATTCTCTACAAATAAAGTGCTTTAAGATTTGCTCAGAAAGTTAGACAGTGTTTAAGCTAGAAAATGCTTTACTAATAAATTACACAGGGTATTTATCATCAGTGAATTTTGTTCAGTGGTATATTTCAACATAAAATTTAACATTTGGCTGATTAGCAAATTAGAATATAAAAGATGATAAAGCAACATTTTAAATAAAACAATGAGCCATAATGAATATGTAAAGGGGAAAATAAAAACTGTACAGTAATTTACAGAGGACACAACGGGATTAACCTTCAGGTTCCCTTTGTCTAGCTTCATGCTGTCTTGGTTAATAGGCAACATGAGTAACGCTAAGGTAAGGGGACAACCGGTGGAGGCTATACCGTACAAATTCACAAGCCAGTCTCTTCTGGTCTTCCTTTTTTTCGCAACCCACGGAGGACCCGGCCCACGTAGACCAGGTCCTTTGAAGTATGCAGAACCCGAATTGGGACAGACCCTGAGAGTAAACATGCTAACGTTAGCCTAGCATTAAAGCAAAATGCTCTGCTTCTTCAACATCAATTCTTTTATGCATAGACTGCAGCTCTCAGAATGGCCTTAAATTAGCTGGGACACAATTACAGAACTAATGTAGAATATGTATTACCAGTGTTCTGCATAGGCTATACGCAACACAGATTTTAACTAATGGGAAAATACAAGCACTTTGTCTCCAGCACCAACACCTGTTATAGTATACAGTAGAAACTCACAGGAGACAACTCTATTTGAGCTCTTTGGCTCATATGGCCTCCTTTTTCACATTGTTTAATTACATAAGCAGCTGTTGCAATACAAATGTCTTTCCTGTTGAACTACCTCTATAGAAACCAAGTCTGCGGAAATAATTATTAGGATAAAGAATAACGCAAAGACCACTCAAGTCCTGCCAATGTTTTCTTTTAGGTCATCTTTATCGTTCTCCAACAGACTAAAATAATCGCCCAAGTTGTTAATCTTCAAAATTTTCGTCAGAAAATTCTAAACATTTTAATTCTCCGTCTCTCCTCTGTTCCCACCTGAGCTCACACGTGTTTTTCTCTGATTTCCTAAAACAAAATCTATTTAACCGAAACATTAATAGTGATATTGCATTAGCAGAAATCTGGCAAGTGTTTTACTTTCTTCACGGATCTTACATTTGTTTTCCTGCGACACCGGGAGAGATTGAGATACAGGGAGACCCTCAGGTCTTTAAAAGCCTTCAGGTCATCACCAAAGCCTTCACGAGGAAACTTCCTGAGGGCGTACTGGTACCTCTGGGCCGCCTCTTTCATCTTCCCTTTCTGGAGGACACAACGAGGTCAGGCATGCAGCAAAAAAAGAAAAAAGAAAAGACAGAACCAAAAGAGAGAAAAAATTAAAACATAGGACAGACAGACAAAGTGAAGAATTTAGCAGGTGTAGTCCCTTCAGCATCTGTTTTCTAACTTCCTTCCCTCTAATCAATCACACATTCAATCCAAAGGCAAGCTCTAACACAAAGCAAATAGGTTACATCTGGCAAGCAGCTTTTGCTACAAACCTCACCCTGTTAAATGTCAAACATCGATCACGACTCCTTCAGCATTCAGCTTCTATATTTAACTAAACCTTAGAGAGATATTCATGATTAAATTGATCTCCTGTTCATGTTTCCCTTCAAACAAACAATCTTGACATTATCAGCCAGCCCTATTGATGAAACATTTCTTTTTTTTTTCCACGAGTAATATAGAAGATTTCATTAAAAAACAGCACTCTATACCTTGTATAGCAGGTTTCCCTCCTCCATGAGCTTCTGCAGAAGAATGATGAGAATATCAGGCTTGGAAGTGGCCATGGCCCAGGCAGCATTCCCTGTGGAGACACAAAGCATCCTGTGAAGCTTTTTATGTGGCAAACCAAGCATCAGCGTATTCTCATGAAATTGGTACAAGGTAGAGTTACCTAAAGATTGTACCTGATCGATCGTAAGGAGACGTTCTGTAGCCTTAGTTTATTGAAGGCAGTTAGGAAAGAGTTGGGAGAGGGAGAGGTAAGACAAGCAGCAGTCGTCATTTGCAGCCAGGGGAAAATATGTTACTAACTGCGGCGTGACAATATGCAATTATGTGTCACTCAGCCTGAAATGGGGTTTTTTGTTTGCAGCTGCAAACGCGCGGGGAGCAAATTTAAATGTTCGGCCCATTATCGGTTTTGTTCTGAGACGGCAGAGAGCACCGCTTGAGAAGCGATGGGCTCCAGATAGCTTTATGAAAGTCATTCGGGTGACAAGTCATCCTTAAAGTAAGCAAAGCAGCACACGGGGAGGAAAAGGGACGCAACAGACACACAAACTAAAGATTTAGTAGGACAGGCAGGGACGGGAGAAGTTTTTTTTTTTTTTTTCCCCACAACATTCCTCTAAATTTGTCAGGGATTATTCTTAGAATCATGAGATACTGAGCAACACAAACAAAGTGGAGACAAGAGGGCATTTCTGTGTTTACCGAAAGACGCGAGACAACCGAGCAAGCCAAAGAAAACTACATACGCAGTTTATGCCAATAGAAATAAATGTCAAACGCCATAAATTTCCATCAGTTTTAACATGGGGAGCATGTTTGCAAGAGAAGAGCTCCTACCCAGCTTGGCCCCTTTCTTCAACAGAGTCACCACCACTGAAGTGTTCCTGCACCCGATGGCCCGGTCCAGAGGTCTCATCCCACTGTGATCCACGTGCTCTATCACTGCTCCTCTCTCCACCAAGTACTGGACCTACAGGAAGACACACACAAATATCCCACAAGTCTCAGGTGGCAGATATTTTAGGACAAATATTTTAGGATGTTGCTGTCAACTTTAGGTCCAAAAAGGGATAATTTAGTAGTAGTCGAGCTTTAAATATGGAACCTGTGAAGATTTAAGGATGGAATATTGGATGAATGGGCAAACGCATGGATGAAGGAAGAGAAACTGATGGACAGACTGATGGAAGGAAGAAAGGACAGATGGTAAGATGGATGAATGGGTAGATGGTTTTACCAGTGGATGGAAAGAAGGGTGAATAAGGGCATGCATGGATTGTTTTTTGATCAATTTCCTTTGTAAATAAATCCTCATCACCTGTTCCAGTGTAAAAGTCCACCCAGGAATCCTTATTTTTCAAAAAGCTGTTAAAAAATAAATCTTAAGCAAAAACCACCATAACAGTGCACTGGTTAAAGCCTGCTATGTTTACAAAGTCATATTTCTCATGTGAACTATGAGGGAAACAAAGTCTGGAAAAGTGATATTTCTACATACTCAGTTATTTTCCCGCACTTTTTCTCCACCTGGAAAATACTTCAACTTAATTCTTTTCCAGACTTTTTGGGACCCTGGGAACAGCACCGGGATGTTCACAGGGGCTGGTGTTTGTCGCGTCTGTGGAAACGCCGGTTTCACTTACGATCTCGGCATCTCCGTAGAAGGCAGCGAGGTCCAGCGGCGTCCGTCCGTTTTTGTCGGTGTGGTCGATGACCGCGCCTTTCTCCACCAAAAACTGCACCACGTTCTTATGTCCTTTCAAACACGCCCAACTCAGAGGCATCAGTCCCTCCTTGTCCATCGAGGTTAAAGAAGCACCTTTTAAGAGAAACGTTCCCAAACCGGTTATTTGCTGCACTCAGGCAACAGACGTTCGTCTCGGTGATGGTGAAGGGTAATCGGTGTTCACCTTTAGACAGCAGAAATTCAACTGTACTTAGGTGACCCTCGCAGGCAGCCACCATGAGCAGTGTTCTGCCCTGCTTGTCGCTGATGTTAATGTCAGCACCGTGTTGCAGCAGCAGCTCCGCAATCTGAGAAATTACAACAAAAAAAGCAAGAGTGGTAGTGGCTATTGAACCTGGTTTTAATTCAACATGGACGCTAACTGCATCCAGAATCTTTTAGACCAGAATGCAAATGCTGCGATGCCTTGATGCACCAGAGAGGAGGCAGGCCACTGCGGATGGAAACAGTTTATCAGGAATAAACAAGCCGCTCAGCAGATCTTACCTGCCAGTGCCCCTGTCTGACAGCACAGAACAGGGCAGAGACCCCCCGTCGGTTCACCTGCTGCACCACTGCCCCCGTCTCCAGCAGGAAGCCGCACACCTCCATCTTCCCCCGGCCTGCAGCAGCTGTCAGTGCTGAATTACAAAGAGATGACAAACGGATTTGTCAGAACTCATAAAAACAAAGACAAGAAGATGCCAAGCTAAGGATGCCAAGAACACGGGTTTATGCGCTATGAAGTATTCATACCACCGGAACTTACACACTTTCATGTTTTATGTTTCAACCACCATTTTCATTGTATTTTATTGGGATTTCATCCGACAGAATACAAAGTAGGGCATGACTGTATAACTTTATTTCACAAATGAAAACCTGAGTGAAGTGTGGCAAGCATTTGTATAGAGCCCCTCTTACTTTGCTACCCCTAAGTAAAATCCAATGCAACCACCTGCCTTCAGAAGTCCCCTCATCAATGATTAGACTCAACCTTTGTGTAACTTAACCTTAGTGTTAATCCAGCTGTTCAGCAGACATGTGATGTTTGTTAGAGAACACCCCATCCAGGGAGGCAGATCATCTGCCGTTACCCTCTAACGTAAAAAGGATTCCTGGATCAATGGGTGCTCCTGTGCTTTTTGTGTCCCTGCTCTGTCTTCTCTAACCTCCAGTCAGTCAAGGTAGATGACCGTTCACACTGAGCCTGGTTCTGCTGGAGGTTTTCCTCTCCACTGTCGCTTCATGCATGCTCAGTTTGAGGGATTGCTGCAAAGCCATCGACAATGCAGACAACGGTCCAGTGTGGTTCTACGCTCTTTCAAGAGGAGTGAATGTTGCACGTCACAACTTGATACAATCTGCTGGGTTTCCTTAGATAGGAAACTTTTTGACCAATCTGTCTGTAAGATTTTATTTAATTTGACTTTGTAAAGTGCCTTGAGATGACATGCGTTGTGAATTTGGCGCTATATGAATAAAATTTTATTGCATTTGTGAAGAAACAGCCTTAATGGAGACCAAGAAAGCCAAACACAGGTAGGTCAGTGAGTAGATTTTGGAGCATTAAAGCAAAGTTATGCCAAGCTGTGGACACCTAACAGCACTGTTCAATCCACAATTTGAAAATGCATAGAGTATGGCACAACCGCAAACATGCCTGTAAATGGTCATACACATAAACTTTCAGGGTGGAAAAGGAGAGCATTAAGTAAAAAAGCAGCCAAGCGGCCGATCAAAACTCCGAAGAAGCTGCAGAGATTCATAACTCGGGTGGAAAAAACAAGAATTAGTCGTCAATTCCACAAATCTAGCCTTTAAGGAAGCATGGCTAGACGTAAACCATAAAACAAATCCCATCTGCAGTCCGCCATGTAAGGGACACAGCAAACAGGTGGAGGAGAGTACTCCCCATGGTGAGAGATGGTAGTGGCAGCATTACGCTATGGGGATGGTTGTCTTAAGCAGGTAAATGGAAGATGGCGGGGAAGAAGATGGATTACTAGAAAAAACACGTGTCAGGAAATGCAACAGGCTTATGACTGGGACAGAGGTTTGTTTGCCTTTGACCAGGACAATTAAGCATACAGCCAGAACTACAATGGAAAGATTTACATTGAGACATAATGAAAAAGTGGAAAAAGCTCCTTTTCTTAAATGATACAAACCCATAAAAACTTACAGCTGTAATTGCAGCAAATGTTAGTTTTAAAAGCATCGACTCAATAGACCAGAATAAAACACGTCTTTTTTAGATTTTTTTATTGTAACAAATTTTGAGGACCATTTATCAAGCATACCCAATTTTACTAATGTGAACTAGTATGTGTTGCTCTATCACATCAAATCCAAATAAAAATACGCTGTGAGGTTGTAGTGTGACAAGATCTATAAAGGGTATGAACAGACATAAGATAATATCTGCTGCTGTAAACCAATGCCTGTAGTTACTACAGAATGTGTAGGAAACGGAAAGTTTGGCTATAAAAAGTAAACTCCCATCCTTTACAAACTAAAGACATGAAGCTAATGTTCAGTGCTAATTGAGTTTAAATCAGATAAGGTTTGCGCTTATTAAAACTCATTAAATTCTCGCCCCGTGTTGCCCAGACTTCACAGACAGAGACGAGGACTCCGTCATTTCATGCTTCAGCAGACAAACACAAGCCGACAAAGTCGACCGGCTCTGTTCAACACACGTTCCTGTCCGCGTTTTTAGGTCTCCTTCAAAACCGCTAAAATCACTCTGATGAAAAACCAACAGCTCACGCAGTACATCACTATAAAGAGGAGACACAGTTAAAATGTTGGATGCTTACAGAGAACAGATGGAGCGGTCCTAAATGAACGGCGGTTCTGCAAACAGAGCGAGCTCCACCAGAGGAATGGGAGCAGCTCTGATCTCGCATTCACCTCGGAGACGAAAGGTGCCGCAGAGCCTGCATATCTAACTGACATCATCCATCTGGATGAACAGTCATCCCAGCCAAAAACAACCCCACCCGCCATCTGTTAAAAACGTGGATATCCTCACACGGTTGACACAGGGGAACAATGAGTCTAAAACAGCTAAACTTAGCCCGGCTCCAGGGAGCCACATTAGCGACACTCTGGAAGGTGCACGATAGTTTACAAAGAGCAGACACGAGAGCAGCTGTTGACCGACGGCTGTTTATGCACGTCTCATTCAGCTATTTTCAAATATTAAGGCCAAAAATGACAATATTTATGTAAGTAATATGAGTAATCTCAACAACACTTCCACACTGCATAATACCTGAGATTTAAAAAAATCCTACTCCTTAGAGAAAGGGGCTCATTTACACAGTTTTGGTCACTTATTTTTGTTTTTCCCAACAACAGGGTTCATTTTTTTTTTTTTTTTTTAGCAAAGGTTTGTCGCTACATAATAATACAAAAAGTAGAACTTTCTCAATACCAACGATAAACTAAGAATAGAGTTTTTTTTCTCTCATGTATGTCGTTTATAGTTGAACAGTATGGAAAAATGTTGGTAAGAGGAAAGTTCAAGGATGGTAAACAGGGCAAGAAAAACATTGATGCATATAAAATGAAAGCATGCTCGGTCTGAGAATGCAGCAGATGGTAAATAACAGGAAACAAGCTTCTAAACGAGCTGGTGTACGACACACGCCGTCCTTATTTAGCAGTACACTCACCTAATTTGAGTTATCCAAGTGTGAAAACGGTTTGTAAGAACAGCTTTCATGTTTTCTAAGACTTCACTGCGTGAAAGTTTGTGGCCGTAGAGATTATTACTTCAAACTATTTCTTCAAGTTGTGTGTTCGCCTACAAACAAAGCAGCTGGCTCAGAGCTAAAGTTGTGCTGCTAATTGATATCTTGTACGCTCTTGCACAGTTTTAGTCTTCAGATCCAGAAACCCGCAACGGTTTTAAATCTTGTGAAATGCCCCTTTTAACAACACAAAAACACCATCAGGATTAGATTAGTAATGTAGAAAAATTACAAATACCTGAAGCCAAGTTTCTAAATCCATCACATATCAGTTTCTCCGGTTTAAAGTCTTTTCACTGAGACACCAGAGAAAGCATCAGCATGACCAGTCATCCTTTTTCATCTGACTGAAAGAGGAAGGCTACGACCCTTTCTTTCTCTTGCAAGAAAGAAAAATTTTCTTGTTTAAAAATATTTTCACTCAACATAAAACAAAAAAAAAGACATTTGGAGGTTTGGAAACTAAAGAAGCGATCCCAGTGGCATCTTAACACTAGACATGCACCGAGATGATGTATTAGGACCAATTTTGGCTTTACTGGCCTGAAATCAAGATATTTTCCGATCACTGAACGCATCATACTAAACACTGCCAGGTTACACTGATGACCACAACACTCTTCAGTGCAGACGCATTTACTGAGTGGAGGACACTTCACCTGATAGTATGTTGTGAGCTGTGCTTTTGAAGTAACTGGTTTGCTGTTCTTCTTGGTCTATTTTGATAATCCGAAATACACATCCAATCATGAATACTTCAGGAACTGTTTTTGGCACACAACTGAAGTGAAAGAGGATTATTCCTGTGACATGTGAATCATATTAAACTGCTTATCAACATCAAGACGAACGTGGGAAATAAATTTGATGTGACGACTGGAAAACTGTCAATAAAATGCCCATGTATCAGGTTAAGATTTAACCATCCGCCAGAGTAGAAGTGTTAGCTTCAGAAAAGGACTAACACCACTGGTGTGAGCGAATCAAGAATGATTTTAGGTCTAAGAAACACCAAGTAACGTGGTTACACCCTTTTATGATCGATAGTAATTGTTCAACATCATCTTCCCATCCAAGGCCACATTTTTTTACCCACAAAAATAAGAAATCCTCTTAAATCAGTCAAATTCATAGCCATAGTGCTCACAGCTAATTTAAAAGCAAAGGCTAGGTCATTATTAAATTCAATATTTTTACCTCTGTTCTTAGTGGAGTTGAGAAGGCAGATAAATATGCTGCTGCATAAATGCTGAAGGCATTTCTTTAGGTCGTCCTGCTAATCTGTGCAAGATGAAAGTACAGCTGTGATTATACTCTCACATCCGAAGTGTCAAATTTGTTGTTTGGACATGTTTTATAACCTGTATTTGCTCCGTGAGAGGCTTTTTAAAAATAAAATGTAGCGTTATTGGCCTGGAGATCACAAACTCAAGTCACGCAAAGCATCACTGGTTTCAGGGATTATGCAAATATAGTTTTGTTGTAAATGTTTGTGGTGTGAGTATCCCATTCTGTCCCATTTCAAATAAATCATTGTAAAAAAAAAAGATAATTAGGAGGTAAATATACTTCTGTAAAGACAAAAAAGAAGTGGATACACAGGTCTCTTAGTGGCTGGTATATGTTATACAAATCATTCATTTTTGTTTCTCCACAATAGATCACTGGTCTTTGTAATTGAAACAAGAGTGATTCTCTGCATCTAAATCATCTTTTCTTTGCATACGGAGGAAACGATTTGCATCCCTAAAAAGGGATTTTTAAAAGATCGAGCTTGCACAGATGAACAATCCGATCTGTCTTTATTTAAACACAAGCACAACAGGCTTATTTGCATAAATATGCAGCGTACCACTGAACCTGGAGAACGACAGGAGGTATCTAAGGTTGTAATCAGGGTGCATTTTCAGAGACAAAAAAATGAATGACCGAGATTTTACTGAAACTACATCTGCTTTGAGTTTCCAAGCATCAGAGCAGTAGGCCTGAATTAATAAACCTGCGGCTGAGAGGCAGAAGAAGCACTTGAGGTTAACCTGAAATTTAATTTGTAAAACTGTGCTAAAGACGTCGGTGATCAATACAGACCGCCACAGGAATCCAGTGGACAGAAAATCTACATCTTGATCCGATCGGTTCTCACTGATGTACTCCTGAATGCAGATGAGAGCAAACGTATCTGAGGATATATGTCCATGTAGAATTAGGGCTGTCCTGTGCTTCCAAACTATAAATCTATTACATTATTTTAGGAAAAAACATGCAGATGGATCCTATTGTTTGGAAACCTGAGAGGTAACTACACAGCCACATTTCCTTCTGCACTGTAGACGATAGGGAAATAAACAGCGTGATCACTACTTCATGTAAAAGTTTGTGCTGCGCTAAACGATGGCTAGGAAAGCTACGAGTTAGAAAGTATGGGCCGTTCTAGTTAAATAAATTCCTAGTCATTAAATCTGGGTCACTATGACACCTAAATTATATACCGTTCGTCATCTGGTAATGCAAAAACTATGCAGCCAGCCGGAGCCACTCGGTTTAAAGACAGTTGAATCCTGTTCAAATTAGATCATGTTTCAAGTTAATGTTGCTGCAGCACTTGATTCTGGTGCAGCGGAAACAAAGTGACACGTTAATATTTCTGCCATGGACTTGTAAGATATCCGCTTCAGACTGTAAGGCAACGGTAGTGGCAGTTTTTGGACATGTTGGCGTCACGTTACTGAATCTCGCGTCCTGTTTGGGGTCCTGACAGATTAATGGAAACTAGCACATATCTGATAGCAGCTATTGTGTCACCAAAGAAACAAAACAAAAAAAACTCTAACTGAGATTTTGTTTCTAAGAAAGTGAACATCAACAAATTAGAACTTGAAAAAAATTGATAATTTCATAAAATGTTGCTACAGTAGCAATTTCCTCGCAGTTTTCAAGCTTTTTACTCAAGCTGAAAGCCAAGACTAAAATGTACTGTCTGGAAGAGTTTAGAGTCCACTCCAGTCAGAGTATCCAGTTGCAGGAATTAGATTTGGAGATTAAACTGACATATAAAGACAATTAACAACCAGGGCGTTATCTCGGGGTCAGCAGATCTTAGTGCAGACTTCCACAAAGACAAGGGGATGAGTGGAACATCTTTCTTTTACCAAAAACATGCCTGAACTGGATCAACAGTTTGGGTCTTCGAGGGCTCTTCCTTTGGCTTTAATCAAAGCTGACGGCTAAAATGGCCTTGCACGAAGTCCAACAAACTGCTGCTAGTAGATGAGAGCCAGCCGTACCAGCAGTCGTCAATCAATCGCTGAAATAGAGCTGCAAAACGTAGCAAATTGCAACCATCACTGCAATATTGGCAAGTGCAACACTGTAATTGCAAGGGTTGCAGCTTTTGGAGCAACAGTTTGGTAGGTTAGAACATTTAATTGGCTTTGCATTAAAACTGTGCTTTCCAGGAATACACCTGGCCACTTGGAGGGACTTTCACTGTCCAAAACAGATGAAGATGTTAGCAATCAAGAAAATGCTCAGCGAGAGCGTCGGGGAGATTGTAATGACGGGAAAGAAACAGCAATGAGGAAATGGCTTGGTAATTATGTGCAATAACATAATCGTAATGCTCAACAGTACTGTTACGTTTTCCTAATATTCTGAAGATCTACTATGAAGTATTTGGAAAAGGGTTTATAATCTAAAGCATATAATTTAAAGGTTTTCCATGTGCCTGTGCCATTTGGGAACGTTTAAGTGTTTTCTACGCAACCTGCTTTTCACAATGTAAATTAAAAAAGTGTTCATATCTGTTGAACTTTGAAAAAAAAATAATTGTTTCACAACGGGAAACTTAGGTGTATCTTATTAGGACTTGTATGTGACACACCAACACAGAGCACATTATTGCAATGTGGAAGGAAAATACAATGGTTTTGTTGTTTGTTTTTTCAATTAAAAATCAGAAAGGTGTGTCATGTATTTAAAGAACATTAATAAACAAACAGCTTGATGAAGGCCAAGGAACACGTCAGAGAAATCAGGAATAATGATCCAGAGAAGTTTAAACACCTCTTGGTTTATGTAACAAATTCCCAAGCTTTGACCATCTTTCCCATCCATCATCCAAAAATGAAGAGAATATAAAACAACTGCAAACCTGCCTAAACATGGACTATCTAGACAGATAGGCCAGGTCAGGAGAAGCATCCAAGTCCACAAGTCATTAGATGTGCTTTACCTGCTCTACATTTACGAAATTAGCAGTTTTCTACAAGCTATTAAGGGGACCTGACAAATGTGGGAAAAGTTGCTCCAATCAGCTGAGACCAAAGACGGACAATGGAAGCCCAGTGAAAACTAAGAACTAAACCCGATTGAGGATTTAAGACTTGAAGCTTTATGTTCACAAACACTTCCTTCACAGTCTTCCCTGCTATCCAGTGCTCTTTACTACATTTAAAGCTTGATTTTAACATAATTAGAACTAAGTCGATGCATTTTTCCAGATCCAGGAGACCACAAAAAAAAATCCCTCCTGTTTCCCGGGGGAAAGAAAATAGAGCTGATTCACATATATAAATATCTGGGAATCTTGACCAATGACTCAATCTCCTAAACCCCATATGGGAACATCTTATGAAATGGCTAAAATTAAACAGGTTTTTATTTTCCAAACAAACCGTTTTTCACACATTGCTATCATATTGTTTTTCATATAAAATCCGTGTTGGATTACGGAGATCTCTTGTGTATGATTGCTTCCCTGTAATGTCTCCAGATGCTCGACTCTTTCTACCTTTTCTCTAAGGTTTGTTACAAACTTCAAATGACTGACACAACGTTGTGATTTATTTTAATGGGTGGGATGGCCGGTTTGCTGCCTGAAGGGTTTCCCATTGGTTAACGTTTATTTATAAAGGCATTACATGGATGTCTGCTGGCCTATATCTGTACTGCAATTGCACTTCTACTTTTTGCTCAAAGTTTGCTCCTTCTTTCTGTCCCCTATGCTTGGAATTAGAATTGAAGGCTTTGGTTCACTCTGCTCCCTCCTCTGAAACCTGCTACAAAAAATGTTTAAATTAACTGCTTTCACTTCCGAACTGAAAGTTATTGTGGTTGATTCAATAACATGAACCTGTTTTTCCATAGTTTGTTGTTTTCCTTTACGTCTATAACATTTTCTGTCTGTTTTATTTGTTGCTACCCCTTGGACTCCTTTGAAAGAGGTTTTTAATGTCAAAGGGACTTTATTCTGGTTAAATAAGGAAAAATAAGGAATAACAGCTTTCCATCCAATTTGACTGAGCTTCAGCTGTTTTTCAAAAATGATCAGTGTGAATACAAAACGCACGGGACACTTTTCAGATTGTTCTTAGAAACCAATTTTCAACCATTTGTGATTTTCCTTCCACTTCCCAACTAAGTGCCACTTTGTGTTGCTCTAACACATTAAATATGAAATGCATTGACATATATGAGGTTGCAACGAGGCAAAATGGGAAGAAAGTCCAAAGTGTATGAAGAGTTTTGTAAGACGCTGTATGTAAAAATTATTTAACCGTAGTGACAGTTTTATGGGATGTGGATTGAAACAAAGTAACCAAACATGAGGAAAGCCCTAAACCTGCACTTCCTGTGCTACACATAAGGCAACATTGTTTAACTTCAGAACAACAAGGGCCGGCTCTCATTCAGTACCTGTACTTCTCATCTCCACAACCTTAAGGCAAGTACATTATATTATGACATATTCTCCCATGACTAAAGAGCTGATAGCAGATAAAGTCACACAAAGCTTTGGTTACAATTCCAGCCCGTCTGTGTTGAGAAGTCAAATTCAAACTTTACGGATTTATGAATGAACAATTTTGCCCAAATCAAAAAATGAAGTTGATTAACAGGTTTTCTTGATCGGCTTTTAAAATCAGGCTTGTTACATATCTTTTGTGAAAATATTAATGCAAAATATATACACCTAAATCCTCAGTATATTTTGAATTCAGGGAAATATATATTTAACTAATATTTGTCAAGCTTTCCTTTAGAAATTCTCCTGACCCTGACTGATATTATTTCTAATAGCATTTTACCAAAAGGCTTGAAAACAGCTATGAAAGGATCTCAGAAAAAAAAAAACCTTCTGCTTATGGTCCAGATAGAAATTATAATATAATAATATAATTATACTCTATAATAATAGTATAAAACAAGATATTGTTGGACATTTATTGTAGATAAATTCAAGCAGACACTAGAGCGGTATTTGATTTGTTTGTAAGATTCAGAAGCTGCTCTCCTCCCAAAACCTTAAAGACTCCATTAGATTCTGCCCCATGTTTACATTGATAAACACAAAGCCCCTCAATGACCACAAACTCCAGCTCTCCAACAGGCACAAGGAGTTTAGGATTCTGATCCAACTGATGTTGAAAACCTCACAACATTTACTTTCTGAGGTAAATCCAGATAAGTACTGCGTAAACACAGTATTTTTGTGTAAGTGCATTTTGTCCCCTGACCTACATAACCAAAGCACAGAGAGCACTAAGAGCTAAATCCTGACAGCTCAGAGCCAAAGAAGACACAAGGAAACTATTATTACCTTTCTCCTTGGTTTTTGCATGATCGCCTACAAATAACTTCAAACACTGGTTTCAAAAGTACGAGAATGTTTTTGAACATTTTTAACTCTGAACGCAGACGTTCAAAAAGGAAAACATCACAACGCCTCTGACATTGTGTCTGAAACGTATTTACAAGTATTTTTAGCCCCTAAACTGTTCACTTGAAAACAAAACTAATGTTCTACTCTTGGTGCATCTCGTTTCAAGCAAGAGAAAAAAAACAAGGATGGTAGTTTTGAAGCAATAACACGACCACTTTATGCTCCATTTCTCGGCCTGTTGTTTCTCCAGTGGTGGACGGAGCTTATCGGACTTTCTTATTAAGCTTCCGTAATAATATAGCACGCCTCGCTAATGTCAGCTACCCGCTGTGCTAAAGTGATTTCTGCAGTTACTTTTAATTGAGAAAAAAAATACCAACAAAGCACAAATCTGAACCTGAAACACCAAGAAAAATAAGTTTCTGCTTGCTTAAATATGAAACAAAAAAAAAAGTGCTACACGTACACAATTTTGAGGCATGCACAAAAGTGTGAAAAACATTACAGTTGCATCTAAAAATGATCTGACCACTGCAAATTAGGTCGACTGGCCAAATTGAAAATTCCTCAGGTGCTTTCATTAAAGTTTAAGTACTTCAATAAATCTGTAACAATAAAAATAAAAAAACCTTAAAGAAGAAGAACGGGGTAATCTTGTCCTTAATTTGGAGATACCAGACTAAATTTAGGCGTACTTAGCAATTCAAATCATTTGATTTGTTAGCAAATCAATACTAGTTCATCCTTTTTGCCAGTCGACCTAACTTGCAGTGGGAGCGGAATAAGATTTTGTGCATCTGCAGTTGCATCAAATGACCTCTGCTTTAAAGCGAAGGGCAAAAACCAAAAGCCCTCCCATTGCAGCGTTCAATTACAGCAGCTTGGTTGATCATGGTAAAACAGCAGGTCATCATACAAAAGAGCCACATAATGCAAAAAGATTGATGAGGACATACCTGTCTCGCCCCACAGAGTGTCGTGACTATCAATTTGCACAGCGTGCTCATTTTTCAGCGCCAGCAGGCCTCTCACAACCTGCCAAAAAAAAAAGAAACATAGATTAATGGCGTACTATTGCAGTATAAAATATCAAATAAACCTTCAAAATGATACAGTATGCAAAACTTTGAACATTTTCAGCAAATGATTATAAATGGATCACAGCAGAACTGAAGAGTTTAGCTCCTAAAATATCCACATTAAGGGGTTCAGGCTCTGTTTATCTTAGGCCAAGCTTTGGACGGCCATTTTGGCTGAAGAGAAAGTCAATACAAAGCCCAAAGTTTAAAAGAAACCTGGTTGGGCGGCCACCTGTTGTGTAAAATTTATTAATTCATCACCAGTGAGAAAACCTCCGTCTTCCAAATCATGAGAGCATTGCTGAATTAACATGCGTGCTGGCTGCTCAGACCTGTGTGTGTCCCATGCTCGAGGCTGCGATCAAAGCCTGCTGCAGAGCTTTGTTCTTCAGAGAGCAGTCCTGCTGCTGCCCTTCACCGCTCCATTCAAGCTCCAGCAGGTACTGGATGATCTCGGTGTGTCCGCGCAGCGCGGCGTGGACCAGAGCACACTGGCTGCTCTTATCGACATGATCCACCTGGCAGAAATGAAAGATTCTTGGAATTATTGACCAGGAACAAAAAAATATATACAAGGTAAATTTGGAGCAGACATTATGCATCAAAGCAGGTTGTTATGCTTTAAAGTTGAATACAATTAGAGAAAAAGTATTCATGCCCTAGGTATTTTTTTTTATTATAATTTTGTCTCGCTACAGCCACAAATCTTCATGTGTGTTATCAGAAATGTATGTGATAGACCAACATAAGGTAGCTCAGTGAATGTGAAGGACATTTTGTTTTTTCTCCTTTTTTTTACCAAGAAAAATCTGAAACGTGTGCCGTGGATTTATATTCAGGAGCCCTGAGTTAATTCTTTGTTGAACCACTTGTTGCAATAAAAACTTAATGTCCTTTAAGACATGCGGCTACCAGCTTTCTGGGACTAGGGCCTAAATTAATGGCCTTTCTTCTTTGCAAAGGAGCTTCAGTGCAGTCTGACTGGATGATGAGCATCTTAAACATCAATCTTCATGTTTTACTAGGTTCCTAACTGGATTCTTGGACTGGACAAAGACACAAATATTCTTTATCTAAACTATATAAAGACTTACCGCTCAACCATCCTCTAGTTTTCCAGCTAGACGTTGCAGCTAGACGTTGCAGCGTCCATCCATGTTTCAAGGTGGCAATGATATATTCTAAGAATGTGCAGTGCTAGGTTTCCCATGAACCAACTTCTCCACAGCCCAATGTCTAACGCGTCTGCCTTGGTCTTCACTAAGCTGTTTGCTCACTAAACTTCTCTAAGAAACCTCTGAGGCTTTAACAGAACAGCTGGATCTTACTGGTTAATAATTTAAAGTAGCGGGATGAATACTTTGGCAACTGTATGTGTCAGAGCGGGCAGCCATGGCTGGAGGTTTAACGTCTTTCTCATCATTTCAATTCCATCTTCAGTCAAAGAGCATGAAGCCCTCACCTTGGCCCCCCGCTTACAGAGCAGCACGACCAGACCCAGGTGTCCTCCCGCGGCCGCGAAGCACAACGGGCTCATCCCGTTTTCAGACACCACGTCCACGCTGGCGCCGAACTCGAGCAGGAGGGAGGCGATCTCGTGGTGGCCGAGGTGGCACTGGACGCAAAGCACTGGCGCGTTGTTCAGGACTTCTGTTCGGTAGTTCACGTTTGCCCCTCCCAGCATCAGGAGACGGCTCACCTGGTTACAAAGATGGAAAATGTGCAGATAAGATAAGGAGGATGGCGACAGCCCATGTGACCCTGTCTGGACTGCCTTTCATATTGCAAATCAGCATCTTCCGTAAAACTAATTGCTTATCTTAATTATTCTGCTCGCGTCCCTTATTGTTTTAATATCTTGTGCCAACAAATACTGACGCCTACATCAATAATCCTGTACCAATTGAAAACTATATAAAAATGAAAAGTGTGAAGACAGCTGCAGTTGGAATGACTATCAATCAAATCTCTGTGAAAACACCTTTTACTGTGTTAAAAATCCCGTTTTCATGGTAATTTACATTTAATTAAAGCAAAGAGATGATTAAATGAGAGTCTGAGAGTCCATAATCGAATTTCAAGATGAAAATTTTAACCATGTGAACCACTGCTCTGAGTACTCCTCGCAAAACCATTAGTGGCTCGATAAGTATTAGATACTATCGAAAGTCTGATTTAATTCTCCAAAGGAAGGTCAGAGACCAATTAAAGTAGCTATATTCCACTGAATTTAATTATAAACTGTTATTCTCCACCATAAGGACGAAATCTATAACAAAACGATCTTGTCAAACAAGACTGCGCCAATAAATAAGGATTCAGCAACAGGAGATAAAATGAGACAGAATCCTCTGTAGAATCAATTAACACAGACTATTTTCCCCAAAGGACAGAACAAGGTCATTCTGCAAATGTCTCTGTGAATGCCTCTGTAAGTGCAGCCACTGACTCACGCCAGACAAGTGATAGAGCCTCACCGACAGCACGACCTTAATGGCAGAGTAACAAAACTAGGATAATTCTGCTGCACGGCAGAAAACATAATAATTTGCTTGTAATAGCCTTTCCAGCGAAGGCCAATCATTATTTTCCCAGAAAACAACTCATGTAGAGGGTAATAGTTGTCACGTTAGCAGTTTAACGAGCTCTGCTACCAACATTAGTCTAATTAGTGATGGCAAAGGATGGTTGTGCTCCGCGCAGGTTGGCAAATTATTAACAGTCGTGAAGTACGAGAGAAAATCTGCATAAATATTACAGACACGTAATTAGGTTCAGAGAGAAAACATTTACCTTTGCATGACTTCCCGCTTCATATTTATCATGAACCGACCTTTCTTCCCCCCCCCCCCCCCACATCTCCCCGTTTTCCCAGCGCAGGCACGTCTTTTCCGCAGTTTCGGGCTTCCTGGTTTCCTTCCAGGGCTTTTAATTTTGGATGTTGTTTGTATGAAAATGAGAATCCCTGGCCAATTTCTGAGAGCCTAATTGAAATATCACAGCGTGTGCCAGGAACGTGACTGGTGAGAGTCAGTTACTTCATGCACAAGGAGAAAAAAAAAAAAAAAAAACACAGATCCAACTTCCTTGTGTTGCCAGACAAAAACAGTACCAGACAATTCACCTTCCAGAGGCCTTAACAGATAAACCATGTCTGGTTCTAGCATGTTCCCCTTACGCACAGAGGGGATGAAGATCATCTTTACCTTGACATTTGGTGTGTAGAGGTTCCTCAGGGAGGCCAAGGCTGCAGAGAGACCATCAGCGCTGCAGCTGATCCACAAAGCTTGAAGCACGCTGGATGACACGCCTGTTTTCTTACTTAGACCCTGCAGGCAAACCAATGCATGAATATAAACAAGCATGCGTAGGGGCAAGATGTTGTCATATGTCCTTTTTTACATTTTACAACATTACAACCACAAACATGACTGCATTTTACTGCCATTTGTGGAAAAATGCGCAATTAACTCTGAAGATGGGTGGAGCTGCATACAAGATAATGCTTGAAAGAGACCTGATAGGTACAGGTTCAACTTTCAGCAGGACAGATACTCTAAATACACAGCCAGAGCTACTATAGATTAGTTTGGATTTAAAAATAGATATTTAGGGGTTAAAAATGACCCGGACAAAGTATTATGGCAGTAGTGACTCACTGGGGGTTGGATTAAAAAGGACGCCCCGCTTTTTAGATTGTTCTCTTGTAAAGATTTCTTTCCAACTTCACAAATATCAGCTCCTTTTTGTTGGTCCATCACATTACGTCCTCACAAAATGCCTCGAAAGTGGCTGTAACGTGACTAAACGTGAAAACTTTCAAGGGTTATTGACACACTTGACAACCTCTGAATTCTACTTGGACAAAACCAGCTTGAATAACTGCGTTTTCTCTAGAAGACGGATTTCAAATTTCCAAAGCTGACTCAGCGGTTTTACCTTGAAGATGTGTGCTTTCAGGATGTGGTGTCCCAGCTCCATTGTCTGCTGACGATTCAGTTTCCCCTCTTGGCGGGACAGCATAAAGGCCATGAGAGCGTGGCCGGTCCTGATTAAACGGAGAGAATTGAGGAGAGGCTGCTCATCTGAACCAGAAACATGAAAGAACTTATTGTTTTGTGATGATGAGTCACTTGGCGCCGTCGTGGAGAACCTCTCTATTCTGGGTTGGCGTGAATGTGCCGCAAACGCTGGGTAGTGACCCACACAAGGTTGAAGTAAAATAAAAAAAAGGATAATAGGGTTTCTGTATCTCTTTTCATGCAGGCAGTCCAGCACCAATTAATGCAGAACTTCATTAAACGGACATGCATGATTGCAGTTCCCTTTGATCTGGGTTGCAGTTCCTTCTATTTGATTACAGGCACTGAAAAACGTGGCAAGCTTTAGTCTGTGTACGGCAGACTTAGAGCTTTTGGTTTTTTAATGGACCTGCAAGAATGGCAATGGCCAAAATGTGAAGCTTAAATCTTGGTCTCCTTCAGAATCATCAGTATGTGAGTACAGGTGCACGAGAGTGGAGGGGGAAAGAGCCAGACAGGCCGACATCTTTTCAGCTTATTAGGTGTGCATGGCTGATGCGAAGAATTTCAAATCAGCCAAGTGTAGCAGAGCTGCCCTGCAGAGCAAAAAGAGCCCAGCAGAACACAGGGATATATATATATATATATATATATATATATATATATATATATATATATATATATATATATATATATATATATATATATATATATATATATATATATATATATATATATATATATATATATGGCATGTATTTTGTGAAAAATTTAACCTCTTAAGAGCACATCAAATTCAAACATTGATTGTCCATGTTCCACATCTTCATTTCTGTTATCTGCTTCCTCATCTTCTAATTTAGCCGTTTCCTGCAGCATGTGGTAAACATGTGCTTTCACCACTATTAAAAACATCCACAGAGGAGATGTGAGTAACTTATTAGGACTGTAAAGCTGCAGTACATCATATGTCCAAAAGGCAGAGGCCAACTACCAGCATCCAGCTTTACTAAGGTCTTAAAAAGTTAGTTTAAAAAAAAAAAAACATTTCTTTCATACCATTTCCATGGTTTAATATTATTCTGGAGGTTTGTCGCAGAAAGTCCTAGAAGTTTTGGTCAGCTGGATGAAAGAAGGCTGCTACGCCATTTTTCTCAGCTTGGAAAAAAAAAAAAAAAAGACTAATTCGACTCTATAAATAAGTTCTGTGCTGAAAAATGTGGACGCTCATTGTGTGGGACGTAAAGGAGTGCCACCCATCACTCTTAAGACGACCACAGTTGGCAAAATGCAAGCAGGGGCTGACTAACTATTCACCTAATATCAGTTTGTTACTCTTTGGTTCTCTATAAAGAGCAGAATGGCAAAGAGAGAGAACTTAAAAACCAACAATAAATTCTGCTCGTTTTAAACAATAGTTTTGCTTAAGTCTACATTTATATATATATATATATATATATATATATATATATATATATATATATATATATATATATATTGAGAGAGAGAGAGAGAGAATGAATGTTACTGATATCACTACTGTACTTTTTTGAAGCAGGAATAATTGCTGCTTATCTGTTTTAAATAAAATTAATCATGTCATATTGAAAATGTTGCTTTGAAATCTGTATGAAAAAACAGTTTCCATAAAGGCAAACGCATTAACATTCTGCTGTGCTCGATACCTTTAATTTTTCTCTAAGTATGCCAGAATCACAAAGGAAATGACCTCCTTAGCACTTGCAGGCATGGGCACCTGCTTATGTAATAAAACGGGGGATCAAACCTGGAGAAATATCCAACTTCTAAGCAGCTTAGAAGAATAAGACGTTCTGTTTTTGTGCAGGACTTTCATCCTAAATGGAAACCTTTTTGGCCTGTTTTTGCTGCCTCTGCCAGGTGCTGATTTAATAAAGGCATTTAAAGAGCTTACAGATGAATTTGGCTCAGAAATAGTCGCTGTGATTTATAGTGGGGAGCTTCTTGCAGCAGATAAGACTGCAGGACACCTGTGTGCATCCTTGCGTCGCTGCTGCAGGTGGCTCTGTTGCAGACTGATCACAGGTCCGACAGGTCGGAGCGGTCTGCAGCCTCCACCTGAATAATGAAATACTATGAAGGTTTCTACTGTATCTTATCTGAGTGAGAGGGACGCAGCGCTGCTACAACACTTTGGAAGGCCGATTCAGATTCTATTCACGTTGCCTTAGCTCTCCAAGGATTTAAACTTTCTTGCTGAAGAGATCATGTTGGTATGAAGCGCCGTTTATCTCCTAATCAGACTGGCATGAGGGTTAGGCGGGTCGCACCAACCAAAGGAATAGGGGCGTGAGACTAAAACTCAATTAACAAAAACTTAATTATGTCTATTTATTTGATCAGATTTTCCTTAAATTTAGTTAAAAACATTTTTTAAACCATTGCTCAGACGCCTGTGCTTGCGGGTTAACCTGACGTAAGAACGGATAGCACACACCCCCACCATCAAAGGTGCTGAATTTTAGTCCTCGCTACAGTCCTCACATGTGTGGGGTGATAGTTATCGGTTTTCTACACACTGAGCCCAGGAAAAGAAAAAATATTATGAGCAGTAATCTCAAATCTTTGCAGAAAAATACACCTTACCTCCCCTTTAGCAAGCCACAACAACGCGATAGAGATTAATTACTTGTGTCTACATCTATCTGTCTTTGTCTGATTGATGCTACTCAGTGAGCCTGTAGGTAAACGGAGATGCAATTTAAAATGGATGTGTTGCATCGAACCTCCGCTGTATACCCCCCCCCCCCCCCCCCCCCCACCCCATCCTCTTCCCACTGTGTCCTCTGGCTCTATTGGGTTTTTTCTTCTTCTTCTCTGTGCTTCTTTTTAATTTGCGTCTGTACTGTTATTTTTCTTATTCAAATTGTTTTATGTATAAACCTTGATAACGAGACAAAATGTCAGCATTGATTCAGCCTTGTACATGATCATTCAAGCCTCCATAAAGAAAAAAAAAAACTACCCAGTCTACTTTAAGTGCTAGTATAAACTGTTTTGTTTTTTTAACTTGGTACAAAATAAAAAGTTGTAAGGATTATCGGAGTATCTGAAGCGTCTCAAACCCAATTACCTCGCTGAGTCAGACGTGAGTCACGCTGTGTGTATTGATTAAAGCATTTTGCTTGCTTTTTTGTCCCCCAAACACACCATCCCTCCTTGCATACTAAACGACTAACCACGATTCATGAACACCTCAACCGACTCATACAGTGAAATGAATATACGTTTGCACAGAAGTGTGCGCTGTGGTAGAAATGTAGTTTACAAACAAAGACAGATCCTTGTTGTTTAACCAGAGCCACTTTTCTTTTCCCGATATTTCTTTTATTGCCTTCATGCAATCGACGGGCTTCGGTCAGAGTCCGCTGCAGACTGTTTGAAGTCTGTAATCCGCAGAAAGCGGACTGTCTAAATACTTTACAAGCTTATCATGCCTATAACAGAGGCCCGCATTCCTAAGGAAGAGCTGCTGAGAGCATAACATTTGCTTTCAGAGCACAGGACTGACCTGGGGTCACAGAGGAAATCCGCGCTCTCTCCGTCGGCCCTCCACACCAGCCACTCTCTGAAGGAAGGGTGGCAGAACATGCGCGTTTTGTCCCGCCGTTTGACGAGAAAGCACGAGAGCAGCTCCACGCGCTGCTGGAAGTCGTCCCACTGCAGCTCCCCTCGGACGTGGCCCGAGTTGATGGCATGAAAGAGCTGCTCGTCGGTCATGGGGTGGAGCGAGGCCAGGGCCACGTTGAGGATGGGCAGAGAGCGCTCGAAGGCCGAGTTGGTCATGAACTTCATGTTGCACTGGAGCTGGTACAGTTCGGCCAGCGAGACGGGCACCACTTTGTAGCTGGCACTTTTGATCACGAGGTGGCCCCTCTCAAAGAGGTCCAGGGTGAGCTTGAGGTACAGGTAAGAACCCTGGCTGCGCGAGATCAGGTGGCTGCTGAGCTTGGCCACGGTGCCCGGGTCGGCCTTGCCATTCAGGCTGATGTTGTTCATGATATCCTTGCTGCTGTTGATCCGGTACTGGATGTAGGCATTGAGGTCGTTGGTGATCTCTTTGTTGTCCGTAAAATCATCCAGAGAGATCTTGGAGAAGGGGAGCAGGCTGGCGATCTCCTGTAACAGACGGGATTAAAAGTGGTGAAGACGCAGGGAAGAACATTTGTGCAACACTGCTGCTCAGTTTTTTTTTTCTCTTCAATTCCATGTTTAGTTTAATTAATTGATTTTATTCCAATATTGTGGAGGAAATTATGGAACTAAACTTAATTTGCCTTCACAATATTAGCAAAACATTTCAGTACAGTCTTATTCCACATGGCAATGACATCATCTGTGCTTAACTGTTTTTGTCCGCAAAACCTTTTCCCTTTTTGCTTCTTTCCCATCATCACAATCATCACCATGCCTTGAAATCTTGGTCACTAGTATCAAACTTAAATGCGAGCATACAAGATAGTACAGGTTTATCCAAGAGGACAAATGTATTATTGACAAGAGAAGTTTTAATGCATGGGCATCTAAAATATCACAATAAATCTTGCATCCTAGCAGTCCTTTTTCTATTGTGATTTTGCACACAGATATTGTTATGACATGATGATGTCGGCACATTGCGCAGCTTTATTAATCCAGCTGTTCTGTGAAGGGTTTTGTGCAAATCCCTGTGGCTGGCGGAAAATTAACCCCGCATGTTACCCTGAACACATCTCCCCGAGGTTTTGGTTTTCAGCAGGGACAAGGGGAGCTGGATGGAGCCAATCACAAAACACTCCCAGAAGAAAAAAATCTGCTAGACGCTGCAGAAATACAGCGACTTCAGGCTGGGGCAAATGTTTACTTCGCACCATGACAACGAGCCTAAAAATAAAGCCCAAGCTACAGTGGAGGGGTTTAGATCAAAACCACATTCATGTGTGAGAATGGACCAAAATCCAACTGATAATCTGAGTCAAGGCTTAAAATACGATGCTCTACATTCAATCAAAAATTTTATGTGTGCAAAAAATAAAAAAAATACAATAAGTATAAGTATAAATGGGTGGAGCTTATATTTGAGGAAAGTATGACACAAAACCTTCCACATATTTGTAGCCTCACAATTATGCATTATAAGTTTTTAGTGATATCGTGACAAAGTGTGAAAAGCTTCAAGGATACAGCTACCTTTGAAGGCACTATGTTACGATGAGAGTATTTTTGAACAGCAGGGAAGTGCGCTCAATAAGCTATCAGGCCAAAGCAGACGCCTGTTACTGTGGGAAATTCAGCTGAAAGGACCCCGGGACCGGGTAGAGTGAGTATTAAGAGGCAGGGGATGGATTGGATGGTGGCTACTGGTGTGAAGGAAAGAGGAGAGCCTTTGCCAATAACACTTCTTTCTTCCCCTACACAAGCAGGTAAGCAGACGTCTTAGCCAGAGCTCACATTTCAATTCATGTCCTGGAGGGTCAGTGCGCTTTAATCCCCCGCCTGTCTTTGGCTTCAGAAACATTGCCTGAGCGAGATAACACTTATTTCTTCCTCGTCATAAAGCAAACAGGCGCATGCACTCTAAGGTATGCACAGGCACAGACCCAGCCGAACGACAGGCCAAGCGAAGGCAACGCCGTGCCGATAAGCTGACTGTTGGCATACAGCCCGATGGAAAGCAAGAAAACAAAGATCCCCCAGCCTGAGCTCACCTTCATCACAAGAACGTTTTTGTTTGTTTTTTTTAAAACACAAAGTGCAGTCCACTGAATCATGACGAGCATTCTGATGCTGAAAATACAAATGATCAGCGTCTCCGCACAGCGATTAACCACAGTGGGTGAGCTGTGCCAACAACAGAAATTCAAACGCTTTGCAGCATAAAATAAATAAATGACCAGACTGCATTGGCAGCGTATGCTGATGGACAGCAGTCGATATCTGGCTTCTGCTTAAGCATTAATAACCCCTATTCTGGATGTCAGTCGGCTACCGCGTTATTATTCCAGACTCAATCAGCTGTCGCTTGGCTCATCAGGCACGTCAAAGCTTCAGCTGCCGCCATGGCGACCTCCACGCGGCCCGAGAAGAAGCTTTACAGCTGTTTAACCGGGGGGGTCATCGAGCCAGGAAGCCCAAAGGCCCACACTTCTCTTTCCTGTCATGCAGACTTGAGTTCTTGGTCACTGTCTGCCAATTCTTCCTGGAAACGCTGGCCCCTCTTGACAGGATGTCTCGCATTTGTTAAAGTCTATAGAGCATCTCCAGAAGTGACAGCTGATCAAAATTGAAATTTGCATATCTAGAGAGAGAAGGTTTTTGCCCGTCCATCTTAGTGAAATGGCTTAAGAACACATCCGACTCGTTGGCGCTCATCTGTAAATATACATTTTCCAGCCTTGAAAAAATATACATTTTCCAGCCTTGAATTGAAAACCTCACAGGTTTTCAATTCAATTGGGGTCTGAACATTGAAGAGATCAGAGCATGAACATGTTTTAAATCTAAATTATTCTATTGTGGCTCTGCCTTTATATAAGGAAGATGGCCTGCTGAAACATGAACCTCTGTCTCTGTCCGAAATCTTTTTTTTCCCCCTTGTATTACACTGAGTTTCCCTCCATCCATCTTCACATGAACACAAAAGAAAGTTGGAAAAAAAGCATTCCCACAGCACGATACTACCACCACTGTGTTTCAGTACAGGTTGGTCATGTATAGAGTTAGATTTCCAACAAACATGACGTTCTGCATTTAGGTCAAAGAAAATTAGGATGCGCACTTCTGGTATTTATGTATTAGGTTAGCTTCAGTTAGCTTTGGTGCTAGCCATTCATCATAGCTCCGCTGCTCTCACCATATACTTTGAAAATGGTTGAGAGGCACAAGAAATCAATAGCTGTACAAGTTTATGAGAAGAAGAGGAAGGTGTTAGAAGAAAGAAGTAAGACCAGAGTGGCTTTGGGAGATTTTTTTCACGCTGTCCGCCTGAGGAGCAGAAGAGCAGGTAATACGGTCTTGTGCATGTGCAGTTATTCTGAAAGGGACGTGGGCGTTTTCTGACCTACATTTCTGGAAAAATCGTCCACTTTCCTTCTAAGCTTCACTTGGTTCAAGTTGTGTAAAAAGAGCACTTTTTGCTCTTTGATTATTAATCTGTTAATCAAAAAAATAGTACACTTATTAAACAATTAGCAAACTAATAGTTGCAGTCCTAGTTATATGGTCTGTTTTGCCAAACAGGGATAGGTAGACTGTACAGACAAGATGATAGATATACACTTAAATTATTAAGTTACCATGTTGACAGCATAAATTCATTTTTTTTTTTTTACACGTTTCCGCCATTTACAATGTGTTTAAAATGATTATTTTGTAGTTCAAAACACTTGTTTATTGAGGTATGTTAAATTATGAATAGTATCTCCTTTTAGATCAATCGATTAAACACATTGTACAAAACAACAAAAAACAAAAATTATCTATATATTAATTGATAATTCATAACCAAAAATGTATAAAACTCCAAACAGGACTTCCTTTGGGTTTTATCAACAAAGGGGTCCTCTGTCAACAGATTCTCCCACCTGAGCTGCTGTTCTAAGCGGCTCCTCAAAAGTTACCACATTCTTCTAGGATGGATCTCTGACTAATCCTTTTCTTATCCGGTATGTCAGTTTATCAGGTCTGCCACGTCTTGATAGGCTTGCAAACAGGCCACAGTCTTTCCACTTTAGGCCGATCGATTGAATAGCGTTCAGAGAGATATTTAAAGCCTGCAATGTCGTTTTATAACCTTTATAACCACACTTTAAGCCTCCCAGCGATGTTAACTCTGACCTGTCTGCCACATTCCTTGGTTTTCATGCACCTGGCTTTTCATTAATGTTCTCCAATAAAACTCTGAGGCCTAAACAGAACAGCTCTATTTATACCAGAAATAAATCTATCACAGGCTGATTTTATGGATGGATACAGTAGCATCCGGAAAGTTGCAATGGGCTTTAATTAGGGTTATAAGAGTAAAAGTTATGCTTTGTCTCTTAGATTCTAATATGCAAAAACATCCTGAAACCTTTGTGTTTTCCTTCTACTTTACAATTATGCACTAGGTTGTGTTGCTCTATCATATAAATACAAGTTATTGTTTGCAACATGAGAACATTTTGACATAGAAAGAATACATTTACAAGTCACTTCACGGCAATGAATGTGTTCGACTTTAAAAAGTAATGCAAATAAGAGTGTAAAAGCTCCCCCTGAGGTCCCTTACATATCAGCCACCTTACCATTAAGTTAACCCGGACAGTGACCACCAGCTTCAGCCAGGGTGGAAACTTAGGAATGATCTTAGTGATGAAAGAAGCGACGGTGTCTCCATAGTCGGGCTTATGAAACTCTGCTTCATTAAGTCCATCTATCAAGATTATATGGTCCTCCTCTGAAATTTTCTTCTCTGAAAACAGACACACATATAAAAAAAAAAAAAACAATGAGTGGGAGAAAGCAACTCAGAACAGTAATATTTCAACTAAACTACCCAGCTAAGAGAGCTTTATGATACTGCAGTGGCATTTAACACCTAAATATTTATCAGTTCTTCCAGTAAATGGTGGAAGCTATGTATTGATGCTTTAAATGCATCAATACAGAAACTGATTATACATTTATGGAATATCTTTCTACCATAATCAGGCTTCAAATACAGAAACAATGGAAAACCAGAGAACAAAAATATATAAAGCCACAAATAAACAGGCAAACAAAAAAGACCAAAAGCCTTGAATGCAGACAGTGTTGTTTTGTTTCTTTGTTTGTTTTTTACCATTACGAAGGTTGGCCAGTGGTTCCAGGACCCCTCTTCGGAAAGCAGCCATGGGGTCTTGGACGCAGGAGCGCAGACTGAGCATGCTCTGGAGGTGCGGCTCCTTCAGGAGCAGCTCTCGGTAAGCGGTGAGCTGATGGGCTCTGCACAGCAAGGCTGCGATACTGTGTACAAACTCTGGCACCAAGCAGGTGTAGGTGTTGTCGGCCTGGCAGTAATGATACGCAACCACCTGGAAAAAGAAGGAGGAGGAGGAGGCAAATGCAGAATTTATCTAACAACTGAGGAACTTCAACACTTTTTAGTGTTCAGTAGAAGTTTCCATAAAGCTACACAGAATCCCCTTAACTGAGACAAAGAGAAAATAAACTATTTATATAAAAACAGATTAAAAAAATTTAATTAGTGTGAACTACTAAAAGCAGGCTTTATACCAGAGCAACGATTCTGCATTTCTGAAAGGAAGTCTGATTCAGCAGGTAAAATGGGAGACAAGTGAGAAGAGAAAAAAGGAGAAATGTCCTTTTTAATGTGAATTTGGACTAATTACAGTCCAACCTGTAGGAAAGGACCCACTTCCAGAGGAAGCAGGAAGAGGAGAAGCAGATGACCTCTTCCTTTCACTGGCTCTGCTGTTTGATACCCTTTAACCCGCAAGAGGAGGTCTTGACACAATCTCCAGAAGTTACACTAAATTCAGAGGTGACTGATAACAGCGTATGTCTTACAGGGTAATGAAAACAGAAGCTCAAAATGTACAAAAGAAATTAAATGTGATTTATAATCACAATGGCAGCGGCAATGTCTGCAAAGTACAACAAGCGATGCTCAAGGTTTCTGCCGCCGTCATTATGTGGGCCGAAATCTAAAATATTTGGCACACGCTGTTGAAAAATACAACCTTGGTTTAAAGAATGCAGTGCGTGAAGCCTAAATATTTGGCCATCATTGTTATTTCAGTCTCCAGCGCCTTTCAAAAGGACTCATACTTCCATCTTAGAGAAAAATGGTTTTTATTACGTTTTATGAGGGGGTAGCATTTTATTGAAAAATTAAAGAAAAATAATATATGGTTTTTAATGATTTTCTGAAATTACAATTTGGAAAGAGCTGTATTCAGCACTCCATGGTCAATACTTTCTGGAACCATAGTTTAATGAAACTTCAGATGCAAGTCTTTTAGGTCATATCTTTAGCATCTAGAGACAATTTTTGCATACTAGCAAAATCTGTGAGATAGGATTGAGAATGTAAGAATATTTCTGTTCAAGTTTTGTCATAACTGTTTTTTTTTTTTATTGGGTTTGGGCCTGGACTTTTGACTAGGACACAAACACAAATAAGCTTTGATCCAAACCGTTTCTATTTAGGTCAGAGTGATTGTCCTGCCGGAGGGTGAACCTTCGCCACTGTCTTGAGTCTTTTTTTCAGCATCAAACACGATTCCTAAAAATGACAGCCCTGTATTTGGACCAGCTTCTCAATCACTGCTGAAGAAAAACGATGCAGCCACCACCAGGTACCATCATGGTGAAATCTGCAGCGACCATTGTACCCTCCTGATTTGATTTTATTTTTCTTAACACTTTGCAGCTATGCATGTTGGTCTGCGACAGAAAATCCAAATAAAATATATTGGAGTTTGTAGTTATAATGTGACAATATGAAAAAGGTGAGTTAAAAGTGGAAGCTATTAGTTAAATAAACAAGTCAAGCCTTTTGTTTTTCTTTCTTTAAACTAGGGGACCAGGGACTGAAACGTAAATAAATAGGAAAAATATGTGGGCAGCGTTCCAAGTGAAAAGGTACATAAATTGTGCTATCCAAAAGAAACGGGTCTGAGTTTTGGTTGCTTATCCTGCATGAACTGTACCACTAGCCAAAGAGCAGACTGTGGAAAACACTTTGGAGTAAAGACTTTACAGCAGAGCAACAGGGTAAAGATGAAAAAGGATGAATGGATACAATAAAGCAACCTGTGCTTTGAATCAGCAAATACTTCACTAACGTATACGAGTCATGCAGACCGCTGCATCAATAAACACTAAAACGAGCTGATGCAACACTGCAGTAAACCCTCAGCAGTTAATCTAAACGAACAACTATAAGTTGATGTTGAGAAATAACATCTGAAAGAGTATTCAAAGCAAAAAAAAGGAGAAGAAATAAAGCCTGTGATGCACCAAAACATGTAATAGCCCCAGAGCGCAGATATGAGACCGCTTTTAAACCAGTGATTAAAAAGAACTGGCTGAATTTGACAGAAGCTGCTCAGCGTTGCATCAGTGTTCACACATCACAGGAACAGAGCCCCAGAGAGAGCGCCGATTGGAAACACTTTACACATTAATTGGCTCAAGAGATGTTTTTTGGGCTTCACAGACGTTTAGTATCTCAGTGCCTAAATAGTTAGCAATGTAGTGCATGAACCTGTCCCAAAGGCAAGAGAGAGCTGCATAATATCAACGTGTGAGAGTCCAAAAGGCGCCCGCAACAGGGCGTGTGTTCAGTCCCAAACACGCGTACCAGCATACAAAGAACAGCATTAGACAAATTACAAAGCAAGATCAATGAGGGAGGTCGAGTTCAGAAAATAAATCCCATCACATATGACCTCGCAGTCTGCTATCAACAGTGCTAATCAAACTGAGTGAATAACAGTGTGACTTGTATTCTCCCCTGTTAGGTCTATAAGAACTGATGGAAGCACAGAACCGTGTTTCCAGCCACATTCGGTACGTTTTAAAATCAGCTGCATCGATACAGCTTACCTGGATGTCCAGGCATGCAGTGGCATCTTTTAAACTGCACATAATAAAATGCAAGTAAGAGAGCAAAAATGCAACAGAGCAGATGTGGAATAAAAGGGAAGCATTCTACCTGTGTGCAGTTAAAATATCTTTATCCACAATTTAAATTTGACATTACAACATAGGAAATGTGTCAGGAAGGCTACGTTCGCACTGCAAGTCTTGATGCTCGACTCGGATTTTTACTGAAATCTGATTTTTTTTTAGGTGGCCATTCATATTACTATTAAATGCAGCCGCCATCAGACTGCTGCCTGAATGGTTCAATACCACAAAGCGACTCGCATGCACAGATAAGAACAGGAAACGTCACAGAGCAGCGCACTGTTTGCAGAGGTAATGGTGAATGTAATTGTTTCTAGAAGTGCAATAAAGTTTTGGTAAAAAAGAAATCTTGAAAAAGAAAAAAAACGCGGATACTGGCTTGCGTCTTTCCTTGTTATTATTAGAAAGTTGTTGAGCACACATCATAGCAACACAAAAGGTAAGAAGAAAGCAGCACAGCTATTAACAATGGTCTTCTATGGAGCGCTAACTCCTACTACTGTGTGTGGATGTATAGTGAGAGACGGGAGAGTAACGTGAAAGACGTGACTATTCAGACAGCAGATGCTTTGAAAAAAAAAAATCTGATACGTATCCGAATTAGTACCACATATGGAATTGGCACAGATTTTTTGGGGGGGGGTGAAAAGATAGGAATTGGGGGCGTTCACGCTAGCGTGAACAAGACACATATGGGTCGCAAATGGGCAAAAAGATGGGATTTGGGTTGCATTTCCCTGCAGTGTGAACGTAGCCAAAGTCAACTGGTGACCGTATTTAATTGATTCTCAGCTTTACTGGTCCTAATCGGGTACAAACTGGTTGGAAACTGAGAAATCTGATAAGTGAATCCACCACACTAAGCACTGCCAGGCTGTTCTGAGAACACTCTTCAGTGTGGATGCTAGTGCCGAGTAAAAACTCGAAGTTAGTAACTTTTCAGCAGCAACAGGGAGTTGAAAAATTAAATTGGAGGAAGAGATGAAAAAAAGACATTTAAAAGGAAGCAATTTGTCCTACATAGAGCGAAGACAGAAGTCTGGCTATTTCATCTGTAAGACAGAGCAAATTTGTCTGCAGATGACAGGAAGACTGAACGGAGAACACTCCGTTTTATCCTATGAGCTTTCAACCGCTCTATATTAAAGGGGACATATCAGGCTTTTCAGTTCTTCCTTTTCACAATTAAATCATTTAGCGGCGGTCTACTTTTAGTGGAACTGCAATGCTTTGGTTTGAATACGTTGTCAATTTACCCCCCCCCCCCCCAACGTTAAAAAATATATATACAGCACTTGGAGAGACTACATTAAAATCTTCTCCCCTCCTAGAGACTCCAAGTACACAACAAAATGTATTTAAGGGTTCAAGACATTGATTTTGCATGATATGTCTTCTTTAATTAAAAATCCTGCACATGGAAAGCTGACAACCCTTTGGAAACCTCAGAGACAAGGTAAAAAGTCTACAATCTCTAAGAAATACACAGAGACTGTTGCTTATTGTTACTAATACTAACCCCTAAAATAATTCGCTAAAGGTAATTTGAAATAGAAATAACTTAATCATTATGTCTTTGTTTCAAAAAGCAGCCAAACTCTCACCCATGGTGAGACAGTGCCACTGCTCTGATTACTGTTCACAGCAGGACAGAAATATTCTGAATGCTGTTCCTTTATTATAGTTGATACGAAGCAGTCGAAACTGGCTGAAATTGGCATTGAAAGGTCAAAGCTTTGCAAAACCTGAATCTGAAATTGGTCACACAGTTCTGCTCGGTACATATCTTATAAAAGATGTGCAGAAATGAGGTCTTTACCCAGTGACATTTTCATCTTTACCTAACATTAGGTTTAGTAAAAGAGCAGATCTAAAGCACTCCTCGTCAAATGTAAAGGATTCAGCCAGCTGCAGATGAGCATTTAAAGGCAAAAACCCACAAAACGCCCCATCTTAACCCCATTTCTTTAATTAGTACAGACAAACAAAGCTCTCTCGCCAAAGCTTTACTTCTACACAGCAGAACAATGTCATTTCATCTACACACTCTCAAGACGTAGTAAAACGTCTACATTTAGGCCTTAAAACCACTGCATGCATGCAGGCCACTTTATTTCTGTCTTAGGAGAAAATGTGCAGCTGGAGAAAAGTGTTGCTCATACCACAAAAAAAAACTTTTGGAGTAATTGTCTTTCTAAGGTGGCCTTACAGTGCATCTATGGAAAAAAAAAATGTATTTCCCCCTAGAGTTTAAGTTTTTAGCTACCTTTGAAGCCAGACGTTTGACAGCCTCCTCCCGGCGCCGTTGCATCTCAGGAGTTCCTGGACAGCTGTTGCTACTAATTGTGTTGGTGGCACTGGATGGCGGAGTGGGCTGTGGGGGCTGGCTGAGGGGAAGCTCTGTGCCTTGTCCCACATTACCTAAAAGGAAATAAATCAACCTTTTATGGAATACACACGGTTGGGTTAAACCAGATTTTTTTTTTTTTTTGGATACACTGTATGAAAAGAGAAATAATCTTTCATGCATTGAGGGTCACACTCTGCAAGCTCACGTCCAAAGAAAAAAAACTGCTTTACTTTTAGGGGAGGCACTGGGGCTGTTAGAGGCGATCTGCCGCATGCGTCCTCCGTGACAGCTCAGCGCTACTAGCCGGGAGATGATGGCCGTCTTCCCGTACCCCACGCTGCCCACCACCACAACGCCGTGGTTTTCATTGGACTCGCTGCCCTTCAGGATGTCTTCCAGCTGCTGAAAGAGCCAGTCCCGGCCGACGAACACAGAGTCCGTAGTGATGCTGGGTACCTCAAACAGCAGGGGCTTGAGCATGATGTCTGACGGCTTGTAGGGTGCGAAGCGTCCTAAAAGGGAACGGGAAAAAAAGAGCCAAATACATCAGAATCTTATTTGTGGCATTAGTTATTAAAATTTGCAGCAATAGTAGGAAGTGATCCCTTTGGCTGGCCCGACGTTAGACTGGTACCAAACAGAGATATCCCAAGAAATGCAACAGCGACTAAAAGTAACTGATATTACACTTGACTGACCCCGATCGGTTAAATAATAATTATGATGATGATGATGAAGGAGAAAAAAAAACTCTTGTTGAAAAAAAAATATATTGTGATTCAGCGTACTTCAGCATCTTGATGTAAAAATAATAGTGAGCCATAATCTGTGTAGCAGATATGCTGTAATTCTGATTAGTTGTCATTGAGACAGTTGCATAAAAAACAAAGCCATTTCTATTTAAAATTTATTATAAAAGTTTTAGAAAGACTGGAGTTCAGAAATAAGCCATAAATATGATTCTTGGATGTCTATCGCTCAATATTACATAGCATAAAAATGAAGCTATACTTAATGAAATACAAAAATAAAGTAAAACATTCTGTGGCAATCTCTTTTTTTTTTTTTTTTGTAGAAAACACTTTTTGACAGGAAATATCTCAGCTTCCAGCTTCTTTTAACTGGCTCTCTGTAAAACCCAAAGTAGCGCCTTTGAAGCTATTTTGTTGAATCAGCTTCCAGTCTAGGTTCAGAGAGCAGAACCCCTTTTAACCTTCCCTGAAATGCATTGATAAGTTCCTCTTTTCAGAATCCTTGTAGTTATAATTGCTTGGCTGACCCTGAAATATTCATTAGTTATGCTGGTATTAGCCCCAAGGTCCTGCAGGGTCTATGTTGATACACACTGAACACCTCTCCCCCAGTCATCGTGTACTTTTTTTAAAAAAAACTAACAAGCATCGCATGCTTATCCCCAGCTTTTAGCATTTCTAGTTCATCTCCATCAACTCCTCTTGTGGGAATCTCTAAATCTTATTTTGTCTTGTTGTATCTATCGCTCTAACTTACACAAAGGTTCTCATTTTGCAGCTGAATTCGGCCAGCGGATTGTAAAGTTCAGAAAAACACTGAGTCGACTTAAAGACTTTGGCACCTCTTAAATTCTGCAAAATCTTTTTTCTTTGTTTATGAAAGAACATCATTATTTAGCAGAATATGACTTGAAATGGATTGAATTAACTATATATTTCTTTATTAAAAATTGATCTGACTGTTTCGTAAAGGGACTTGAGACTTTTGCTGTGAATCTGCCGTTGATAAATAAATGAACTGAACAGAACTGACTTAAATCACAGCTTCTGCATTAGCTTCATTTTCACTGAGATGTGAACATGTAAACATCAAATGAAAGCTTTGAGCTTCCTCTGTTTTTATCAAATATTCATTTTGAAGTGTTTCTAAGGGACTCTAATGAAGACTTACAACAAGAAAGACAAAGTTAGCTAAAGAAAAAATGCCTGGTTTTATATGTCAAACATATCGAAACAGACTGCGAACCTTAACCTACCTCTGCTTTTGTTTCTGCATCCAGACTTTTTATTATTGAGATCCTCTAACCTGAACTTTGGTCATTTTTTGTAAAAATGCTGCTTATATGCAGCTCGGGCTGAATGCTGCTGCATTCAATTGACTATTTTTATCAATGTGCGGGAAAGTATTCAAATATACTGTGTACTACCCTGTGCTTTAGCAGGAAGTATCCTAACATTTTAATGCTTCTGACAATAGGTGCAGTATTAAGAAATCATCCAATTGAAATGATTATTTTTTAAACCTTTGATGTTTTGTCACCTCACAGCCAAATTCTTAGGAATAAGTATGATTTTATGTGATAGAAAAAGTGAAATTAAGGGAAAGGATTCATAAAAAAAGCTGTGTTGATAGGAACACATCCTACCCTGATACGCGATATATAAAATCCTGTGCAATCAATTGCTCTTAGAAGTCAAATAACTAGTAAACAGGGCTCCCCACTGTGTAATATCATTTCAGTATAGCTGGGGTGTGAAGGACTCAGAAGTTTGTTACAGAATATTGCAGAACAAACAGCATCATGAGGACCAGACAGTAAGAGATAAAGTTGAAGATAATTTTAAAAAACAATATTCAAGGCTTTCAAATCTCAGGCAGCATTTTCCATCCATCATCCAGAAATGTAGACTATCTTCCAACTGCAGATCTACCAAGACATGGTTTTCCATCTAAACTGAGAAGTCTGACAATTAGGTCATTAATCAGAAAAGGAGCCAAGTGGCTCATAATAAATCTGGAGGAGCAGCAGAGCTCAGGTGAGAGAACAACTATTAATCGTGTCCTCCAAAGATCTGTCCTTAATAAAAAACAGACAAGAAGAATGCCATTATTAAAAGGAATTCATACGACATCCAGTTCTCAGCTTCCCACAGGCCATGTTAGGAACACTAAAATGTGAAAGAACACACTCTGGTCAGACTGACTAACGCCTTATGTGGCACAAAACTAACACCGCATATAACCATGAACACACCACCCAAAGGGGGAAAAGACAGTAGAGGCAGCATCATCCTGTAGGTATGCTTTTTTCACACCAGTTGATGGCAAGATGGCTGGATCCAAATACAGAGCAATCCTGGAGGAATCGCTGAGACTTTAAACTGGGGTGGAGCTTTACTATCCAGCAACAATATTGCCCAAAAACGAAAGCTATTTCCAAGAGCAAAACTGAGGAATATTCGACTTTAAGTATGTGGTAAGATTCAAAAATGACTGTTTGACAATGCTCTTGATTCACTCTAGCCTTGAGCTATTGTGCAAAAAACGTAGGTAGAGCATACTTTTCCTTTCACCTAATCATGCACTACTTTGTGGATGTAATGACTGTAGCCTTAACCTACATGGCTAGAATGCAAAAGGAAGGAAAACTGTTCGTTTATTGAACTTTTATTGACCTTTTTTTTTCTATCGCACCACACATCTATCAATTGATATTTATTGTTATTGAATCATCGTCTGGCCCTAATTTGTGGCTGTAACTTGACAAAAAAAAATTAAATACAAAAGTGAGGTAAACTTTTCTGCAAAGCACTGCAAATTATTAAACTACCTTGGAAATTTCGTGCCGTTAACAATTACCTAACATGATAAATATGGCAAAGCTGTAACCTAAGAAATTTAAATGGTCAACAAAATCTGGATATCAAATAAACACAATACTTTACATCCGCCGTATGTGCAGTAGGGCTGGACGAAATGGTAAAAAGTATATCGCTTAAATAGAAATCATATTGATCAATATCGATCATTTTTAATAAATTCAAAACATATTTTAAGGGCAGCCCTGGCCATTTTATGCTGTTGCTTACTGACCGATTTTTAGATCCAGGACATGAATGAATTCAAACTCAACCCTTTATTCAACCAACTTTTTACCAAAACTGCAAGTATTTAAAAGAGAAAAAAAGAATGTCTGCGTTTGTTCCTAGGTCTGCGTTTGTGATTGGTTGGGAGGATGTAATGACTGTAAAATTAACCTACATGACTAAAATGCAAAAGGAAGGAAAACTGTTATTCTTTTAAACTTTTTTTTTCTATCATATATCAGATCGATCGATGTACATTGTTCTTGAATTATCGTCCAGCTCTAATGTGCAGCATTGATGCTTAAAGGCACAGTCACCTTTAGTGTCCTGCGGTGGCCTCCCTCCTGTGTTGTGCCAAGGCAGGCGAATGGATGTCCGCAGGGGCGTGTTGCGCTGCTCATCGAGGAAGCTCAGGTCCTCTAGCTTTGTGGAGCTGGTTGCTTTAAAAAGAAACACGGGTACAAAAAACAGACAGTGAACCACAGTCTCATGCATCAGGGAGACTTTTTTTTTCTATCAAAAAACAAACAAAAAAAAAACACAAAATGTGAGATGGAAACCGCCAGTGTTTGGAGATTTTGTTGCACGCAGGCTGTACGTCTCAGAAGATGAGCGATGGTGATCCACGCCAGTGTGCTTTGACATTTCCTAGCGGGGCTATGTGTGAGCACCAGTGTGCTGCAGCTGAAAGGATAGCAGTATCCTAGAGTTGAGACAGATGTGCTCTGGTTTTCTTTGATTTCCTTTGACAGCTATAGCAGTAAGACGTCTGTCCCGTCAGACACGTCAGCTGGCCGGTAAAGAGAGGACAGATTACCTTTATTTCCCTTCTGAAACATGCATCACATACTGAGTCAGTTCTGGCAGCCTAAAGAAGGGTTTTTATCCCACTGTGAGTTTATTCTTATGCTCAAAAAAAGATATTAATTGGCAACAATTTGGTGAGAAGATACCGATCATATAAACACTATACTGTGAAGAAGCATAAATCATTGGTTGGTGAAGGTTTGACCTTTCATCTTTAAGCATGTTAAAAAAAAAGCAGTTTGCAAACTGGATGTTGAGCTCTATCCAGATTTCACTCGAGTCAGAGTTGAGGTTTCACAGCAGGAGACGCTTTCCACCCCCAAAAAGCCTTCAGATTAACTTCTGGGTGAGTCAGTGTGATTGCGCAGCAATTTAGCAGCAGGTTTGAAGCATGAGATATGCTCCGCTAATTTATTAAAGATGTGCAACAGTGCAACGAGGTCTCTCTTCCAATTGCAACTCATTTTTCAATCCCAACATCACCACGCTCTATTCTCGTTTGGCCTTGCAGAAGAGCAGAATCAAAGCCTCAGCTATCTTGTTTATCTGCTTCAGATGGGAGAGACCGTCACAAACACTCATCTGCTCCTCTTCACTCACTCTCTCCCGCACCGAGTCGCCAGCTCGCTCTCTGGAATGCCCCACTAATTAAAACACGTCTGCCTGAAACTGTGACCGAAATAAAAGAAGGCCCCAGAGTTGCTTTTATTGCAGCAGACTGTGTTCCTGGACAACTACTCTGGGCACAGACCAATTTTCAGCAAATTAAATAAAAACTGCAACAGACCAAAACGGACACGGAAAGAACAAAATAGTCAGCGTAAGGCGCTTCCATGGCGAAAAACCTGCACAAATTCGACTATGAAGCTACAGCTGCTCACACCCAGCAGCAGAGACGGGAAGCACAGCAGGAGTTCTGCAAGACTCCTCCAAAGCATGGAAATACCTGGACAGCCGTGCAAGCGGGAAAGCTGGATGCAGACCCTTGGCGAAAGTTTTTAGAAAACACCCACATAAGATGAGCTCTACGAGGATACAAAAGCAATTCCTCTTGCTTCTTCCTCAAATGCAGAGCCACAGGCAGCACACGGGCTGGCTATCCTCTTTCTGGTGCTCAGTCAGTCGCAGCACCCACAACTTTAGGCACTTGCTAAATGAATGCCATGCTTGCCAAAAGATTATCACCCTCCCTGCCTCCCTTGTGCTTTTAACACACGAGTTCTGCACATAATTTCTGTCCATGTGCCCTCTGAAATTTGCATTTGCAAACCACCTTTGATAGGGAAGCAGCAGAGTTGGGAACAAATGGGAGAATTAAATGAAACTACAAGGTCAACCAGGAGATTTAGTCTATGGAAGATGAGCAATTTTATTATTTGGCTTTGGTTTTATCATTATTAAATAAACCATCCTCATCTATGAAATAAATCCAAACAGGTCTCTTCAAGCAAATGGATAAAAATTAAATTGGAAACTCAAAAATCCAAACCTTGGCAACACCGCTGTCCTGTTTGAAAGTTTTGTATGCATAAGTGAAGTCTTAAAATGAAGTGAGAGGAAGTACAGAGCTGTACAAGGTTATTTTACAGTAAACTATTTTCTACAATGTGTCGACAACTCAATCAGGCTGCAAGAGAGCAAATGAGAGCGAGAGTTTAAGCAGATAACAAGAAGGCTACATGGAGTACAGAGAATATGTAACTTTACATTCTTAGTGCAACTTATTTCATATTGGATTTGTAAATGCTGGCAGCATTTGGTCTACATTTTCTAGAATATACAATGAGACTGTTTTTTTTTAGGTGTTAGCTGAACTAGCAAGGGATATATAATGTCAGGTAAGAAAATATATATATTGTCTTTGTTTTAAAATATTTATAAACCCCCTGTTTTATTACCACTCCTGCCTCAAGCGGCAGTGAGATTTCACCTCTGCCTCTAATGTAGATGATGTCCAGTCATAAGAAAAGGCTATAAGAAATATGTTCCATGCTGTTTTTACATATTTTTTACATTGGAGTTCTTAAACAGAAATCTGAATTTGATCAAATGGAGTCAAAGCTTGAGAAAATATCAGAAATCATCCATAACATTCTGATCAGTAAATCTCTAAACAGAACAATGAACTTTAATTGAGGTTTCCGATATAAAAAAAGAACAATGTTTTATACAGACAACCCGTTATCCCCGTCTGAAATACTCCATGCTACACATATATTCCTCACTTTCCCTTTTTATCAAGTCCTATTTGGTTTTATCTACAGCTTACTTAAAGTTAAGCCATTGCTTTAAATGAAGATCAAATCCACCTCTGAATCCGGTTCTTTCCCTCACTGTCTGCGTTTCTTCCTATTCATCCACGACTCTGCTCATTTAACAAAAAAAAGAAAAAAAAATCCCATTTGATGCCTTGAAGTTTGAGCTTGCGATGACTTTGAAGTTGTAAAAATGTGTCAGGCTGTATTCTGATGAAAATGTGACTCGTTTTTTCCCCCCTCAAGCTAGTTTGCACTTTAAAACCTTCAGTGCCATGTTCTCCGTGGCAGAACAGAGAACGGGACAGAAACACCTTTGCTGTAAACTACTGCACCTCTCAATTTCTCAACCCATATTCCCTTTCCTTCTCACCACCGCATCCACTGCAAAGATGTGACCAAGAGGATCTTGTTAAAAAAAAAAAAAAAAATAGCCTTCCTGTCTAATTCTGCTGATTCTCTCCGAAGGCCAATTCTAAATATTTGTTCACTTTTACACAGACAAAGATCAGAGCGCCAGCTGTGATAAAGCTGAAGGCAATATGAGCTAATTATTACTATCATAATTATCCCAGCCTAATCCTCTAAATATAATTTTATAAAGCTCACAGAGTATAAACAGTGGCAGAGAGAAGTCTGTCGGTGTCTCCTACCTATTCCGTAGAGGCATTTACGGCAAGTTAACTTCATTTAGTGATGAAACTTTTGTTCTTGTGTAAACAGCATTGGTATAAAAATTCTGGGTGTCCAGCTCTGATCCCACATATAGGAGCAGGGTCCTGAACAAGGCAGTTCATCTCCATAAACCTGTTGTTGGTGTACAGTCAGCGATTTAACCCTCAGTCTGCAGGATGTGCTGCCACTTTTGGTGCATCCAATGTTTTAAAAACCAAGGCTACTGTATTATAGGCTGGCTAGAATCAAAATGTTTTTGTTTTCCACTTTTTACAGTAATGTTCAGAATGAAAGAGAGACTGTCTTGGCTGCTGGGGCTCCCCGTCTCTGTCTCTCATATGACATTTGCAGAGTAAAATGGCGCTCACATATCCTTTTTCTTGAAATTATGAGAAGTCATAATATTACAAGAATAAAGTCACATAATTGTTTTCACAAATCATTTTAAAATCCTTATACTAATAATAATTTGATGATGGTGTGTTTAAAAGATTTTATATGTTCTTAAGGGACTGCACTTTGTTGTAGGAGTTCTCATAAAATTATGTCCAAACGGCGGTCGCCAGTCCCTGGCGCTGTTATTTCGGGGGTCGCAGGCTGAAAAGTTTGGGAGCCCCTGATCTAAGGCACTGATTGTACCACTCATAGGATTGCATTAGAACACTGTACTGTCTATTCTTATGCGGCAGTTTAGTGTTGGTGGCAAAAAAAAAAATAAATCTTGAAAATTTTTCTATCAAGAAACAAAGATACCAACAGATAATGTTAATTTTTCATGTGATCCTTTGCCTATGTCAAATGGCTATATGGTGTAACACTCCATATAGCCTGGTGCAAACTGCAAGAGTAAATATACACAAGAATGAAGAGTTACAATCTTTTGGTGGGTGCATAAGAAATACGGTTGCTCATTTTGGTGCAATACAATTATTATTGAATAAATATATGTTGATAAAGGTTTGATAGATACAAGGACATAATGAATTCTGCATCTATATTCAGTCTGCAAACAGAAGGGAATAAATTTTGTGTTCTTTTGCCAGGATCCAAATTTGTTGAGTTGCAGGTAGAGGTAGACTGGTCGCACTAACTAGCCTAGATAGTGCGACCAGCACAACTGATTGTCGGCCGTTAACAATCAATTGGAATCGTGTTTATTCAAAACAAGTGATAAAAAAAGGTATAATTATTCACAAATAATCAGGAAAAACATGAATCTTTGTGAAAGGAAATGGGGCCTATGAAAACAGATTTTTCCACTACATAATTGTAAACAGTGGGTAGTTGTCAATCAAACTCAGCCCTGTTGGCTCTGAGAATATATCCCATCCACTACTATTTCAAGACTGGCCATTTATCAAGTGCCAATCCTACAGACGGGGGTGCCGCGGAGAGTGGTTAGCAAACTCAGAAAGGATTGATCCCTGAAAGAGTTTTTCTTTTGCTCCTGCTGTGACACGGAGGCATCAAAAACAACTATGAAAGTGTCCGTTTTTGAAGATGCCTCTGTGACCTTTCCAAAATGTGCCGCAGGATATGAATGGCTTATCTGTTTGCATTTGACTTGCGAACTAAACAGATCAGGGTCTACATAAAGCCGTGGCCGGATGTGAATTCCATGGCTCCCCGGAGACATCACAAACACTGATGATATGCGGTCTTTAAACAGAGAGACAAAGAGCAAACAAAAACAGCAAAAAATGACAAGCGCTCCCAGCACACCAGATGAAGTTAAATTGTCTTCCTGCTCCACTGAAACAGACAGGCGCCGGCATATATTTGATTTAAAAATCTATTATTTTTTTCTTTACGCATCAGTGTTGCAGAAACTAGAGACTATCTTGTAATTACTGTCTGACCTCTGCAAACGCTTCTGAATCGCAAATGATGTATTCACATGAAATAGCCCAAGATGACTTCATTATGTCTTAAAAAACCGAAAGGCATCTTAATGTTACCTTGCCAGTCTCTTAGTAGAGAAATAAACCTGTCAGAAAATTTGCCCTTTCATTCTCCACAGGATTCTTTTAAAGGACACAAATTAATCTTGGATCCGTCATTTTTGATGAGGCAAGTTCAGTGAAAGAGCGCTGCCAAAGGAAGAGACAACTCAAGAATACAAACAGTGTGTGCATGCAAAAGCTCAATATAAAGGATATCAAACAGCAGAATCAAGAAAACACCCAATCCCTGCTAAAGCAAACACACCGTAGACGTATCTCAGACTCCACACCTGAGCAACTAATCACAAGGAGCAGAACATACAACTTAAAAACCGTGAAACTCCCGCTGCCAAAAGCCATATGGTCCTTCAATTTAGGATAAACTTGTCTGCTTCCTGACACATTTAACTAGAATGCAACCATGGAGAAGAGTCTCAGATGGGGAATTAAATTTATTTAAGCAAAGTCCTTGCTATATGCAGGGTTTAACAACTGGGATTAAAAACTGACCCAAGTGAACGTCTTGAAGAGAAAGCATGGGCAAGCCTCAATATCATGTCAAACAAATGTTTGTCCAAGATAAACACACTGTAAGCACAGACAGTAAAATATATGATTAAAACACGGAGGTGGAGGGTTGATGGTCCGGGAATCTGTTGCAGCCATAATAGCTAAAATGTTGTCACATTGTTTTGTATGGTTTAGTCTTAATGTAACGTCAGAGAAAAGGCCAGAGTGATTGGAGTTGTCTGTAGCTGCATGAAGCTTGAGTAACGTAGCTCTCCCCCTCCCCCACCTGTTTCTATATACTGCTGGCCATATTGCTAAAAGAAGGCTAATTAGGTTTCTGTTGCTTCCAAAAAGGATCAATCTTGCTGTTTGGAAATATTACCGGACACAAAAAAAAAATAAAAAATTTTTGGTATTACCCCATTACCCCTACTAAGGCATGATATTTTTTTATTTTTTGGAGATTTTTTCGTGTCTCTAGTTGGTCGCTTTTTAGCACAGTAGGCTGGCAGGAATGGGGGTGGAAGAGGGGGAGAGACATGCGTCAAAGGGCCGCGGGTCGGAGTCGAACCCAAGTCGACCGTGTCGAAGACTAAGGCCTCCG
The DNA here is from genome assembly GCF_011125445.2 of Fundulus heteroclitus. Classification (NCBI taxonomy): domain Eukaryota; kingdom Metazoa; phylum Chordata; class Actinopteri; order Cyprinodontiformes; family Fundulidae; genus Fundulus; species Fundulus heteroclitus. The sequence continues at coordinate 28,343,049 of NC_046367.1, forward strand.
TACATGGGTCGCACTACCCACTGCGCCACCAGCGCACCGTAAGGCATGATTTAAGTGGCATACGAAGATATTGTTGCTTGTCTATTTTAAATAAAAGCAAGTGGATGATGCTATTTATGTGGATGTGCAAAGGAAAACCAGGCAACGTTCAATCAGGGGTATAACAACACGAGGCCCTTTGACATGTTCGACCATGAACATCTCTGTAAAACAAAGTGCATTAAAATTAAACGTAAAAGTTGTAAATTGGACAGCGGAAATGTGAATCATCAAAGAGGACAATTGCTGCATGTTTGAATCAAGGTGTTTCAGGTTCCCAGTCAAAGTCAATACCTTTAAAGCAAAGCAAATGCTGAGGTGGGCTTTTAAAGAAAGATAAAAACAAAATCCTTCACTTATGAAGAATTGTTACACAAAGTGGGTTCTCCCCAAAAATGGCAGATTTAGAGGGCCACACTTGCTTCCTACTTTAGCTGAATGTGGGCCAAGAAGCTGCTGAAGTGGTGGCTGCAAAAATGTTTCTACAAACTGCACCTACTTTTTAACTTGGTTCTTCTGGCATGTATTTAAATTGCTTATCTCCACTTTTTAGTCAGCTAATTTCAACTTAAACTGTCTTGATATGTAGGATAACTTTGTACCAAGACTACATCTTTCAACTACAAGAAGGTCATTTTCCAAAGGAGCTAATCCAGACCGCCTACCGGTCATTCTCCAAACACTTCAGCAGCAGACAACAGATGAGCTGAAATCTAGTTACCTCATGTAACCTTCAGCCATTCCCCAAAGGAGGTCCAGGTCCCTGCACGCAACATCACTGGACATTTATTTGTTTATTTCAGTTTTAAGAGGCAACGTTCCAGCCAGCAGACCTTCACATATAGGTCACTGTGCAACATAAAACAATTTTCACTCGTTTTAAAATGCCCAGTTGTCAGCTCTGTACCAGGTTTCTGTATCGCTTTTACCCCCAGTAATTTATTTTCCTCAACAGCATCCAGCCATCGCTGAGATTCTGAGTGCAGCAAATATGAAAACAGCGTTCATTTAAAACGCACCCATCATTATTTCTTCACCGTTTCTAATTTCCTTCAGAAGGACCGTCCTTGTCTCACCGGGATACCTACACAGCCCGGTCGCAGCCATAAATGAAGCCATCTCACCACGTCCTTGATGTTCTCTCCCGTGGTTTCGTCACACAGCGTAAAATCTAAGGTGTGAATTGTCAAGGGCCCCAGAGGGCAACGCTGCATAACTATGACATCAGCCCATAAAACAAGCACACATACACTGCCAAATACTTCCTGGTCTGCTAGCTTTATGAGCCAGAGTGTGTCTGGCCTGTTAAGCTTTATGGCACAAAACATAATGGATACGCAAGATACAATAGAGTTAAAAAGGTTAAGGAAAACTATTACAAATCAGTGAACACAAAATGGAGTGTGGTGTTATTTTTTTGTTGTTCTTTCAGCCTTAGACGTTTGATTTTTATTAGAATTTTTCTTTTCCAGGGAAAAAAAATATCTGCTGCAGCGATTTCAGCTCAGTTGTCTGCTTCTTAGGTGGAAGGTGACATATTTCAGCAGCAATACTGTATACAAGAGGATCTTTTTTTCCCTTTGCCCTTGTGAGTGTAACCTCACTTTGTATGCAATCTACCTCTTGCCTAAGAAACGTTTCACCCTCTGTACACAACTCACACTGCGGCCTGTCAAACAAATGCTGAAGTCATGACCTTAGTGTTTATGTTCTCAGTCCAAGTATCTACAAACCTGACCCTAAGCTTGCAAAAATGCTGGGTTTGCAAAAAAAAAACCCTCAAAATGTGGATATGCAGCGCCTTCTAAATGTGTCCATTATTATTATTATTATTATTATTATTATTATTATTATTATTATTATTATTATTATTATTATTATTATTATTATTCTTTATATCTTGTCTTATTAGGATTAATAACCTTAAAGCATTTTTTGGGGATTTTATGTGACAGACAAATGTAAATGATTGTACATTTGTGAAGTGAAAGGAAAAGGGCAAATGGTTCTGAAATTGTTTTATAAATACAAATCTGAATGGCAAACATTTGCATTGAGAGTCCCTTGTGTCAACACTGCAGAACCGCTTTTCACTGCAATTACAGCCGCAGCTCTTTAAAGGCATTTCTCTCCCTGCATTAGACATCAACAGACAGAAATGTTCAGCCATTCTCTTCTGCTAAAAAGCTCAACCTCACTCAGATTGGCTAGTGATGTCTAAGGTTTGCCAGAGTCTCAATTGGATTTTTGACTGGACGTTCTCCATAATATGATTAGAATATTATTTGATCTAAACGTCTCCATTGCATTAATCTGACTTTATCTTTAGGGTTGTTTTCTGACTGGAAGGTGAGCCTTCCCCAAATCTTAAGACTTTAGCAGCCTTATGAAATGTTTTCTTCCAGGACAGCCATGCATTCAGCTTGATGTTTCTGCAATATGCAGCGTTTTGCACATGGCCAAAAAGCAAAGTTAATTGTGGTCTCGGCACTCTACAGAACAGTCCTGTTTGTTTTCCCCCCCTTCATGACTGGTGACAAACTGCAAAAAGGACTTCTTATTTGTTGAACAATGGCGTTCTTTTTGCCACTTTTCCATAAAAGTCAAAGTTGTGGACTGAATGGCTAATAGCTGTTCTGTCTACATATGGTCACACCTAGGCTGTGGATGTTTCTGAGCCTCGTTGCTGCTTCTCTGATGCTGTCCTTATCTGGCCTTTGATTATTGGGTCGACAGCCACATCCTGGTAGGTTTGCAGTTGTGCCATACGCTTTCCACTTTTAAATGATGGAGAGTATTCTGTGACCCCGTATCTCAACAACTTTATATCTCTCATGTCTGCTGTATCCCTTGGTCTCCAATACTCTTGCGGTATTAATAGAACATCCGCATTCATACGGTTTAAAAGATTAAATTACAAAATGTTTAACTCTTTTTAGGAATTAGGTGACTTCTGATACCACTTGGTTACACTGGATTTTATTTTTAGGGGTGTTAGAAAACCATCCATAATTTATTTTTTTTGATTGTGGTTGTGACAAGAGATACAAACACCCTTCAAAAGGCACAGTTGTTGTATACACAGCTACAAAATACATCGCTGACAGTCTATCCGTCTATGATCTAATAAAATCTTGGCCCTAAATACAGTAGAAACAAGTAGTCGCGAGGAGCCGTTTAACAACTAGGTCAAGGTCAAAAGCATCAACTACAAAAACCAAAGAGAGCGACAAGGGTGAGAGCAGGGAGTAGTAAAGGAGGGGGGGAAGACATGAGGGGGTACCGGGGAATATCAACAACTGTGACAGCTGTGTGAATACCGTGAGCCGAACCACAACAGGGAGCTTTAAGGGAAGGAATGCAGAACAGATCAGCCAGACAGCGGCTTGTGCTCGTGGCTGACACGGCAGCTGGTGCCGAGGCACGATGCACAGCAGCTGCCTGATCCTAAACTTCAGCCCTGGCACCCAGCTGTGAAAGGTATACCTGTACTTATTGCTTTTATGTCACCTCGTGCTCCCGGCCATTCGTCTCCCTCACCTGCTCGGACTAAAATGCCATTTCACTTGCTCGCCTCAGGCACAGCTCTATTTATAAAAGTCAAAAAAAAAAAAAAAAAGCAAAGAGAGAGTTTTCAAGAACAGGGAAAGTCCTTACCGGCGACAGAGTTTGGTCTCGGCATCATGAGGGAAGATGATGTCTGCGGTTGATACGGATTAGGCCCGTCTGATGTGTGGCCTAGAGGTCGTGGTGGCCCCTGTGCTCCTGCTGATGTCTGGGGGGGCTGCTGCTGCTGCTGCTGCTGCTGCTGGTGCTGGTGGTGGTCTGTCCTCGACGGGGTGTCAGCTGGTGTCGCCGGGGCACTGCCGGACTCTTCTTCCACCACGGGAGAGCACGTGTCAGCCCGCACGCTCTGCGCCAAGCCATGGCACCCGGTGCTCCTTAGGCTGCCATCTTTACTCCACTCGAGGCTGGAGCCGCTGCGGTCATCGTTCTCTGAGGAGCTAGTGATGGTGGCTAAACGGAGATAGGAGACAGAATTTGAGCCAGTGAGGACGGCGGTAACAGGAGAGAAAGAGGTGAGATAAATTAGAGCGGCGTCCTTTGTGGGTGATACGAACATTTATCAGTCTTAATCTTCGTTGAGACACCGAGCTGTAATGGAACTTTGAATAACTCATTGCTCTTATCAACGCTGCTCAGAAGCTCATTTTCAATCGACAGCCACAGTCTCTCTGCGCTAATGAAAAGTAGGAGGCATGGTAGCTTAGATTTGTTCAATTAGTTTAAGGATTTAGCTCAGACTCCTTGTTTTAAATGAGACTATTCATTCGGCATTATACAGTGAAAACAGCAATTAGGCACGAGGCAAACAAAAATAAATCCGCACCCAAACATCGAGGAAGACTGAAGATCGACATGGAAAAAAAAAAGATGTTCGAGTTAAGACCGGAGTTGTTTCGGTGAGAGCAAATCCTCCAATTCTTCAATAAAGAAAAGTCTCACACACAAACAAGCTCTCTGGGAGCACAGAAACAATCAGCAGATAAAAAAGTAGACATGAACTACATGGAGAAATCAGTCGGCAAATTCTACTAGATTGGCCCTGACTGGTGACCGGCTTGTTGGAAGGTTAAAAACAAAGAAGGGATTTTCATTTACTGAACGTGTCATGCATAAAAAACAGAGAGTTCACAGTGATGACCATCTTTTGTTTGATTGTAGCTGAAGCTATTGAGGAAAAAAGGCTCACTTGCAGCCTTTTTTCCAGGAACTAGAGATGGGCTGCATGGTGGCTCAGGTTGTTAGCACTGATGCCTTGCAGCAAGAAGATCTTGGGTTTGAATCTTGTTGTCTTTTTGCATGGAGTTTGCATGTCTTCCCCAGCGATATTATATAGCGATATTTTTTTTACATCTATCATCCAGAAAAATTTGTTATCCTGAGAGCCCTACTTGTGAGCTGCCCACCATGATCCATGTACGTACATTCAGGGCTTCTTTCTTTGACAAAATATGTAAAATTGAAAAGGATAACTGGTCTGGTGTTTGGATCTTGGAGGTAGAGAGTCGTGGCTGGCCACACATCTTGTTTTAGTCTACAGACTGTGCTCAACAGCGCACCTAGTGGTGAAGGTTCACTTATTGCTCCTTTAGCATTATATTAAAGTTAGCCACATTTTTTGCTAAAATAAGATCCAACAGCTTAAATTGCCATTTTGTCTTTATGTTAAATCAGTATAATCATGTTTTACAGCAACTTCTTTGTCGCCAACTCAGTTTGACGTCTCCACTGCTTTAAAGGCATACTATGCAACATTTTTCAGTTAATTAATATGTTCCATACCGTTTTGGATGATTAAATGAGTCATTTCAGGTTGAACTAAGGTTTTCTCGGCCGCCCTGGTGGTCTGTGGGGGAAATACCGCACTTGCAATTGCAGGAGCAGTCGGCCCGCAGTCACAGGCTCAGTAGTCTCGTGTGCATGGCGAGAGTCGGTCTTGCTTTACGGCGTGAGCTGCTACACGCCCGCAGTGAAAGGTGTGCTCGTTGGCAGCGCAGTGGCGATATTTGTGCAGTTATCATGGCGGAACCAGCGAGAAAACAGCGAAAGCCCATGTTGGAGCAGGCAAGAAAGAGGAAAAGGGCTCTGGACAGAGAGAGGAGTCGTACACGGGTGAACATAGAAGGCTGCAAGGCTGACGCGGACCTCGCGTTTCTGCTGATGCGATTGTAAGTAACATTGTAGGGTTTCCCTCACGCTACCGCCTCGCCGACATTCCAAAAAAATAATAATAAAAAAATAAAACTAACTCGATATGCGCGCCGCTCCGCTCAGCCGGTCAGCGGTGCAAAGTTTGTTTCTCCCCCCCCCCCCCCCCGCTCCGCTCCGCTCAGCCGGTCAAATAAACATGCAAGCATATCGAGTTTTATTATTATTATTGTTATTATTATAATAATCTTTTTTTATGTTGGCGAGACGCTACCGCCGCGGCGAGGCGGCGGCCGCGGCTTGGCGAGGCGGTGGCGGTAGCGTCTCGCCAACATAAAAAAAAAATATAATAATAATAATAATAAAACTGGCGAGGCGGTGGCGGTCGCGGCTTGGCGAGGCGGCGGCGACCGCCTCGCCAAGATAGCGCTGCAAGAAGCTTGATGTTCATACCTTCACTGTGTTAGTCATTGTTTGTACTGCCATTTTTTCCACTTTTCGTTGCGTTCGCCTGTCTGCTAAGCTCAAAACAACCGCGCCTGGCTTGATGGAGAAACCAGAACAGCTGAGCATCTTTACAACAGTGCACTTTTACTTTCGCCCTCTGGGGGGAGCCTCGCTGGAAAATCAACCCCGGTTGCATAGTATACCTTTAAACATCAGTGCATCACAACTTATTATGGCAGGAGGGACAGAATAATTATTTATGTAGGCCATTCTTGTATTACAATTCTTAAAGAGAAACCATAATTTGCTCGAATCTGTGTTGGCAAGTGAAATGTCTCAGAAGCTGGCCTCTACACATCTCCACAAAAAGCCATTTCCACGGTCTGTGTGCAGGAACAGACCGGCTACCTGGTGTCTGGTTCCCACAGGCTGGTTATCTAACTTGCTGCAGCTACTGCATCGTTATTGATATACTGTAGCAAGCACATGTGCCATTTGAAATCCTTCACTTGAACAATCACATCCAGCCCTGCTCTGGATTACCGACCATATTAATCTATAGGTCCCAAAAAAAAACAGACTTTTCTTTTATATCATTAAGAGTTGTTCTCAGTAATAACTTCAGGTTTCACATGTTCCTTTTTAGACGGTCTACGCAGCTAAAAAAGGATTTCAATGCAGTACAAAGTCAAATTATTGTGCTTTTCAAACCAGTCAGGGGGAAACTTCAAAGAGCAAGGAACATTAATCACCGACAGGAATCTGACGTGCACCACAGCTTTGTTCTTCTTTTCTTCCGAACCACTTTATCAAGGTAGGGGAGAGAGATGTCTCAGCCCAGTGGTTCTGATTATTTCCCAACCTCCTCTATTTGCACACAAATTAGCAAAGCCCTGAATGTTAATTCAGCTTGATGCCTATGAAGAAACAGTTATTACCCGTTGCTCTTCTAATGCATTAGGTGTTGCTAATGCAGCTGAGATGAGGAAGAGCTGTTTAATCACATCCTTAATGTTCATACATTTCACAGTTCCTTTGGCTCCAAACCCTTTTTAAACGTCCCCTCACTTCACTGCCTTGTTTTCAATGTCAGCTGGGTTGGTCCCCTAAGAAATGTAGTTTTATTTTTCCTCTTCGGAGGTCATAGGCGTTGTGGATGAAGCCCCGTATGGGTTTCTTTAATTAACCCACATCTAATGAAGGGGGGAACTAAAAATACCTTGTATAAACCTGTATAAAGCCCTAAAACATCTCTCAGTTTGTCCCTACCTTCATTGATGGACAGCTTATTGTATAGTCAAGTTGAGGACCACAGAAGAGTTAGGCTCCATAAACTAGATATGAGGAAAATAAAAAACAAGAAACTTTACACAGGACCCGGGAAAAGTGTCATGCTTCAAAAACCTGCCAACAAGACAGGTCACAAAAGATCGGGTCAAAATTAAGGCCAATCCACAAACTTTGAAGCGCAACTTCATCGGGATTTGAAGTATAAACTGGTTCTGTTTAATCTGAGGATGTTACATTTGTGCAAATTTTTGTACTGCTTGTTTTTTTAACAATTACTTGATCAATAGTTTGCTACAAAGAATTTGGTATTAACGGAGATAAAGCAAAATTTTTCAACAATAGCACTAAATCAGCTTGATTCACTCACACCACTACGACTCCAGCTTATTTCCTCTCTAACATTCCTGTGATAAACTTTTTTTTGTTGTTTATTTTAATTTTATTTTTTTAAATGGCACACCATCACCTACCGCTGATTTCCTACTGGATGCTTTCTGAAACTTGCCGATCCTCTGGTTAAGGCTCATCCTTTTAGACCAACACCATTTTGCAGATTTCCAGCAAATGTTTAATCATGATTTGCACAGGCACCTCTGGCAGGAAGATAGTATATCACAGCCTTCATAAATTATTCACCACCGAGCAATAATATTACTTTAGGGGAGGCAGAACGACAGACTCATGGCAATCACTTATATAAACCCTGCAGAATCGGAAATCCAAACGCTGGGTTATGAATGGCTTTGGCATATATTGCTTTCTGCTGCAGACATATCAATTTGGTCAGTTTTCAAAGCTGCAAAGTGAGATTGTTGTTAGCGTTAGAATGCACTTTCAGTCACCTTTCTGAATAAACTATCATATTTAATAAACCAAACTATAGTATAAAGAAAACTTTAGGGTAGATAACTAAAAAGGTCCAGCGACAATTTGTTACTCAATCAACATCTGAAACACATTTTCAGAATTTAAACCTAATATCTGTAAGGCCACATGAGGCATTGAGAGAGGAAACAGTGGACAAATTAATGCATCAACAGACTATGCCATCCTCCTGCCAGCTTGAATAAATCCCCAGACGTCTTATAGGACTATTACAAGAGATCCAGCACAACGTCAAACTGCTGCAACTGTCAGCCTGACGCTCCCTCCTGCTGAAGCAGCTTCCTACAACCCCACCGACTGACACTCAGGATGAATAACATGCCTCACAAATGCTGCTCACACTTAACAAGTTTGGCAGAGTGACAAATGACTGATACCACACAGGTACGCTTTTCCTTTGTTCGGAAGCCGAAACGACGCGTGAGATAATTTAAAAATAAAAAGGGTTTCATGTGAAACCGCGTGACTTTTTTGGAGACGTCGGGCGGGCTAGCTGAAAAAAAAAAACGTTTAAGAGCATTTACAAATCATTATGTTTTCTCCGACATCAATGTGTTAGGCTCAATAACAATATATATTGGTAGACTTTTACCTATAAATCCATTTTTGGTCTATTGCCTCTGTATTTGTCCTCTTACATGTCACCTAAACACACCAGTTAAAGTATACGATCCCAGATTGTCATTTCTCTCAGTTTCCCCTCAGTCAGTACACAGTAGAGTCGTCAAAAAGTAGTGATACTCTGAAAAGTATCGATACCTAAATGCTGGATCTGCATACAATAATAATGTGGCATGGTATCAATGCTAATATTTTAGTATATGAGGCAAAGAGAGAAGAGAAATTCAAAGATCCTGACTAAGTTGTGTGCAAACAGTGCTTAAAAGTGGTGCAACAAAGTCGAGCGTCACAATAAACCTGGCCAAATATCTTAAGGACCGACACCCTGCCCTTCATGATGAATTCTGACAAGTTAGTAAATTAAAGTTCTTGTCAATGATTTAATAAATTAAACGTATTACTGATGTTAGCGTGACTTGGTGGTCCGCATTAATGTTGTGTGATTAGCTGTTGCTAGCATGCTACTAGGCATGTGTTATATTTGGGTTATTTATTTAGCATTTATTTGCACACTTATTGAACTAGCATCTGTGATTCTGTTAAGAAACGCGTTCCATGGAGATTGAAAAAGGTTTTTCATGTATATATTTTCATAAAATATTTGATATGCCTTTAATCATTTGTCATTTTTTATCCCATGTTATCGAATAGGGTATCAAGTGTCAAATTAATTCCTGGGTATCGATACAGAGTTTGAAACTTTAGCATGGTGACAACCATTGGACAGAGTTAGGAAAAATGACCTTCTCTGACTCTATACCTTCAATCTGGAAACAACTTTAATAGGAACTAAAACTGTCAGATCAAATTTCTCAGCATGATTTTATAACTTCTTTAAAAAAAATTGCAACAATGTCAGAAAATTCTTGCTCTTTTTCTGAAATTTCTTTCAAAAAAAATGTTATTTAGTGTTTTAAATATTGTGACACTTCATTCTAGTAAGTCTTGTGTTGCTGTTCCACATTAGTTTTTAAATATGTGTTAATAGGTCTCTCTTGTAAATGAGAATTTGAAACAGGTCATAATATCCCATCTCTGGCATGTGTTCAGCTTTAAGCAGAAAGAAAAGACCCAAGGACAAAAGTGTTTGGTTTAAATTTGTGAATCATCAGCAGAAAAACTAAATAACTTATGAAGATTCTGGCTGAAGCAAGAAAGTGTTACTATCCAGAGTGAAAACAGTCCAGTTCTGACATTGGTTGAAAAGCCACAGAGAGGAACAAGCAGTAACCCCAAAATTAACATGAAAAGGCCAGATTACATTTTGGAAATGCACTTTTCATGCATTCAGATGTTCTGAGTTGTATTGGAATTAAATTAAAGTGATTTCCCATTTCTACTACGGTTACTTTTGGAGGAAAAGATTAAAAGCTGAAATACACCATCCAAATAGTGAAGCACGGGGGAGGTAGTGTGATGCCGTGGGATTGTTTTACTACAGGAGGAACTGTCACACTTCACAAAACAGATGGTATCATGAGAAAAGAACGTTCTGTAGAAATGGAAGATCTCACAATATTGACCGGGAAGCTAAAGTTTAGGTGTAAATAACGGCTCCAATTGGACAATGACTCTAAACCCAGTGGCAACTGAATGAAGGAATGAAGGAAAATAGAGTGAGTGCTTTGAAGAGGCCATCACAAAGCGCTGATCTCAGCAACACAAAGTTTATAGGCTGAAAAGGTGTGTGCGAGATAGGTCGCCTACAAACCGGACAAAAGTGACACCAGCTCCGTCAGGAGAGGAGCACAACTTAAACAAATAACTGCAAGAAGGTTATTGCTGGAAACCCAAAACATCTAATTCAAATAATACGTTCAAAAACCCAATTCCACCATAACATGAAGAAAATGTATGAAAACTGCTGCATTTAATGGAACATTTTAAAAACTGTTAAAAAGTCTTATTCATCATTCTGGCTTGCAATAAATGCAGATGACTTTGACAATCCTAACTGACCGAAAACAGGACAAGTTTTGTCTAATTAATTGTCAGATAGTGAGAAAAATGTTACGTGGTCTTCTCTTGTACAGCACAAACACATATTTGGTTTCAGCTGTACACTGGATTGATTTTATTCATTTTAATCAAAGTATCGACTGATTTCTATTCTGATATTACTAATCGGCGTCAGTAATAATAAAAAAAAAAAAAAATCCCTAATGGAGGTACTCCTCCAGGATCGTAAGAGATTTCACTCCTAAAGTGTGAACTGAACTGCTGTCAAAGGTTGAAGGGGGGCTGCACCTTACCTATGATCCCACTGTCCTTGCTCTCAAGAGTGGAGCTGGGGCTGGTGATTGTCCCACAGGGGCTGGAACGGCTAAGTGGGGGACGACTTGTCGTGCTGTTGAGAGTGGAGCATGGACTGTCGGTGCTGGGAGACGCCGTGCTGCTGGTCAGGGTGGAGCAGGGGCTAATTCCCTGGCTGGTCAGAGCGCACTGAGGAAGAGAAAGACCAGAAAAAAAAGGGTTTGGATGCAGCACGAATGGGCTCAGAAATTCAGAGATATCAATGAAAGATCAGGTAAGCCCTGAGATCACATATTGTGTAAGACAAGCACCTTTTTCCAGTTTTATCTGGAAGGCAAAATGCGGCTTAAGAGAAAGGAAGAAGGGAGAAAAAAAGGCAGCTTTGCTATAACCACACAGACTAAAAGACCTGAATCATGTGAAACCAATGGATGAAATTCCTTAGCAAATAAGCATGGGTTTCACATGGGAGCATGACAAACAAGCCAAAGGCTGCGAGCACTGTCAACGGCACAAGGTTGAAGAAAAATGTACAAACAGGTATTCAAAATTCAGAGGGGAAGAAGACTGTCATGACACAATAGACACCTTTCTGAACTCATGAAGGTCGCCTGACAACCACACAACAGATGGATCTCTGTTTGGAAGAAGGCAGACGAGCGTACAAATCCAAATTAATTCTTGCTTGCTCTGTTTCATCATTTTCCTCCAACACAATGAATAGTATGTGGAGGTCATCCTTGGCTCGCAGTAAAAAGTGCCGAACCACACAGACGAAGCATGATTAACACCATGCAACAACTTTGCTACCCGCTCTGGTTCCCATGAACTTCAATAGATCGAAATATTTTTCTTTGTTCTTCTTCGTTGGTGTACTTTAAAGATGGCAACACTCCAAACTAAGTACATGGGGTGGCAATGTTTGCATTAGATGTAGAAGTATTTGCATACCTTGACGGTTCTCACATGCCATGTTACAATCACAAACTAATGTATTTAACTGGGATTTGATGTGACGGATCAACACAAAGTAGAGCAAAATTAGGACATGGAAAGTAAATGATGGATGGTTTCCAAACCTTTCGGCAAATAAAATCTTAAAAGTGAGCATTTATAGAAGAATTGTCGACCCTAACCCTCTATCTGGAGATTGGAAGCCATCTCACGCTCTCTCAGAGGGGAAGAAAAGTCAATCTCCATCCATCTTCACATAAATCCTGTCCATATTCCCTGTCCCTGCTAGAAGAAAACATTCCCCACAGTATAGTGCTGCCACCACCATGTTTCCCAGTGGGGATAGTTTTCTGAGGGAGATGTGTGCTATTTTGCAAAAAGTTCAGTTTAAACTCAGATCTGAGCAGAGCATTTTCTTCCACGTGTTTGCTGTGTTCCCCAAACCTGCAATAAACCAGAGTTCTCGTGGCTTTTCTTTCAAACACTGCATTTTTCCTTTCCTCTTTTCAATGACGGCCAGATTTACAGAGTGTACAACTAATAGCTGTCGCGTTGACAGACTCTCCCACCTGAGCTGTGGGTCTCTGCAGGTTCTGCACCGTTACAATGGACATTCTAGCCATTTCTCTGGTCATTGCTTTCCTTTAGCGCTTTGGGTGGTCAGCATGACTGGAAAAGCGCTATATAAGTTCAGTCCATTTACCATTTACCATTTAGTTTTTGTTCAGATGATGAATTGAACAAAGTTCTGGGAGATGTTCAAACCTTTGGATATCGTTTCATAACCTGACCTTACATGAAACGTCTCCCCAACTTTATTCCTGACCTCTTTGCTGTGTTCCTTGGTCTTTACAATGCTGTTTGCTCATCAATGTTGAAGATAAAGGTAAAGGCGTATGAATATTTTTGCAAGGCACTCTAGATTGCATGCATCTAGGATTGTTCCTATTGCTAGACTGGGTCGTCTTCCTCAAAGCAGCAACATAAGACTCCATGGTAAATAGCCACCACTGTCGTATTCAAATAGCTGTACATGTGCAGATATCTTGCTGAATTTTCCTTTAAAAACACCTCCTTTTGTAGTTAAAATTGTTCAAAGCAAAACCACAAGCTCAAACCTTAAACCATTCAGTCTATGGTTTCTATTTAATCATTACAATTATGAGCTCCCCATCATTCTGCTCAAAGCATGACAGCATGGTCTTAAAATAAAAACCTTAAAATGGTGAAAAAGAGACCTGACTAACTGAATGTTCTTTGTGTTGTTTCAAAAGCATTTTATTTATTTTTTACATAATCGCAACGTTGAAATAGAACAGCCAGACTAATAAATAGCTAGGACAGCATGACTAACAACTTGTAGAGCTGTAACGTCAACTATAGGCATTCTTTCTGTTTATATCCCTCCTTTCTGTAAACAAACACCACAGTAGGAGCCAGAGACCAAACTGGGATTTTATAATTAGCTCTGAGGCAATGCTAAAACATGCTGAGTTAAAGACGTGCTGTAAAACAGCGTCAGGGAGGCAAAGAGAACTGCTTACAGATGACAGTAACATGCTCTGGGGAACCCATACCTACATGCGCCAAAAATGAACCCAAAACTAAAGCTTAAGCCTCTCCTTCTGGCCGTCCCCTCCTATGACATCTCCTGTAGTCGCTGGGATTCATGAAACACTTTCTAAGCCTCTCTCGCGCTCAAAGAGCTGCCGGTTCAGCATCAGAACATGTCCTGGACATGAGATGGATGAGGGAGAAAGCGCAACACGCTGGGCTCTGCTCCGCGCAAAGTCCCAGCTTAATTAGCGGAGCCAAACAAACTGAGGCTCAGACCTAACATAACTCTATTTCTGGACCCGGGCTCAGATGCTCTTGTTACATTCACTCCAGAGCCGCCCCTGAAATAGCACTTAAGTTACAGCGCGACACTGAAGAGCTCGCACAGAAATTAAAGCACATGGCAGGAATTTAACAATCTCCACTCACTTTCTCATTAAAAAAAAAAAAAAAAATTAAAATATATAACACTTCAAGTTAAATAGTCTCATAGTTACCATTGCTTGCTGAGAGGGAAGAAATGAATCCAAAAGAGACACGTTGAAAACTTGTCCATAATTCACTGACAAGAAATAAGTCAAGTAGCAAAAAAAGAGTCCATTTTTCAACTATCGTCTCTTCTGATCAGCTCCTCTCTATCTTGTGTATCTGTGTGCTGCAGCAGTGGCAGCAGCTGCTGCTGGGTGAGGAAGGGAGGGAGCTAGGAAGGTGGAGGGAGGGAGGGAGGGAGGGAGAAGAAAAATTAAATACCTTCTTTTCATTCTTGTCGTCCATAGGTATGCGTGCCGTACCCGGGATCCCTTCTCCCAGTAAAAAGCCCAGCCTTGTCATCAGTTCCTGAGTGGCAGGAGAGGAGGAGCTTGGCTGTTGCTCTGCTTGCAGCTCTGGAGATGAGAGAAGGGGGGCATAAAAAACAAGGGGAGGAGAAGTGCCGTTAGCCGGGAAGATTCCCCCTCTCTCTCTCTCTCTCCTGCTCTCTTTCTTCTGACTGGGCCACACAGGGCCACGCTGCCTGCCCTGCCCTCCTCAGCTCTGCTTTGAAATGCGTTGCTGCACTCCTCCAGCAGCTGCTGATGTGCTGCAGACCCGTAGAGGGCGAGGGGAGAAGACGAGTACGGGAGAGAGTGAGGAGGGAGCTGTGTGTGTGTGTGTGTGTGTCTGAATACATGTGAATGTCTGGCATTGTTAAGAAAGCCGAGACACTCTGCGTGTCCAGAAACATGCCTTGAGTGCCAATTCCAGGGCTTTCTGCTTGTTTACGGCTCTCACTCATAAAGCCTTTTGAATATCAATGAGGTGGACCGAGGTTTTCTCCCGCAAAGCTTTAACTAACTTTGTTCCAGCAATTTCTTTCACAGCCTTGGACGGCCATTAAAGGCTGTGAGCGACAGCATCGTAAAACGTACAAACAATCTACATCTTGTAGGCTACTCATAACCAGTTTTAATGGATAATAAAAACAGAGTTCCCGCACGTCTTAAATTTCAGATTTCCAGACTATTATTAGATAGTCGAGCTCCAAAGCGATGCCTTCTATCAACTATAGAAAAAACATGACACACAAAGTTGTTTGAACACCAACGAGTGGCCACGTTTTTGGACAGTAACTTAAAAACCTAAATTTCCTGAGTAGATATTCATTTATTAACCACCTGCATACAAGATGATTATCGTCTTATCTTGAAATGACACGATCTTAAGCTTGTTTTGTTGTGGTAACAACTTTGTTATCTTGAGATAACATCTTAAGCTCAATTCATCTCTTAAATTCAACCTCCTTTTGCTAGGATAAAGCCTGATCTTGTGATCATTTTAAAATACTTCAGGTTCATCTCAATCAATTTAAATAGAATTAGTTAATTTAGTAATTGTTCAAAAAATGAAAATTATACATTATATACATACTTATATTTCAAGCACTTGTGACAGCTTGGTTGATTGCAGATGATTATAGAGTATATATCTTGAAAATCAAAACCGAAGATCCTAAGTAATAGAATATTACACAACAATTTACAAAAAAGTTTTTTTAATACAGATCTGTTATGGTCCATAGAATCACGGTGAAGACTGCTGACTTCAAAGTTATCTAGTGGAAAGTCACTGACACCTTTCCCTAACTGGAAAAGCCACTAAAGGTCCTGCTAAAGAATCTGGCTGATTTCAAGCAAACTAACAGAAAGTTAAGTGGAGAGAAAACGTTACAAAGAATGACTGAAGCTCCACTGCCTGCATGCCACAAGGCATAGATGTCATGAATTCATGCACAACACTCAGCCAAAAACTGCGCTCATTCATATACACTACATTTCTTGTGTTAAAACACCTAAAATCATTTAAGGTTTTAAACCCATCTTGTGACAGAAAGCACATTTTTCCTTCCACTCAACTTTTCATCAATATCCCCTGTGCCATCTTCTTTAGCAGTCACCTTTTGGCACTCAATGATGGTCTGCTAGACAGCTGTGAAGTCAGTGGTCCTTCCCCATGATCGTGTAGCTCATTACATGGCCATAACACAACATTTCTGTATTGGAACTTCCTTTTTTGTTGCCATAATATAATCTTCAATTTTCAGAGAAATTGGATTTGGGGTTTTCATTACCTGTAGGCCAGAACCATTAAATTAACGGGGGAAAAATGCTTTAAATGTATCAAACAGGATTTTAAAGCTTATTTTTGTAGAACAGGTTTTAGTTCAATGAAACTGGTTGTTCTCGGGATCCATAGGTCTATTATGCATCAATAGGTTGAAAATGACTCAATTTCTTTGGAGTAATTTATGTTTTAATCCCTTATATTCAGAGCCATGGAGCACAGAGTCTGGACACCAAAATATTCTGTCCATAAACCTCATATTTTGCACACTCAGAAAACGATAAAAGCAAAATTCCACACCATTCAATATTTTTTCAAGACTGTGCAGAAGCTGTGATTGAATTTGGTAGGGAAAAAATGTGTCTGTCATACATCGTACATATGGCATGCAAATGAAGTCAAAGCATTATCTCAGAGCAGGCGAGCCGTTCGATCAGCGGGTGAGAGACTTTCAGAGAGCGAGGCACAACCGCTTATTATCCTGCTCTCTCTGTCAGCACCTTCTTCTCATCTCTTTCATTTTCTTCTTTGCCCTCAGTCTTCCACAGTTATTAATAATGTTGACAGTAAATCTGATTAAATACAAACAAGTTCAACGGCGGAGTCTGTTGCCAAGTCCAAACATCATCAGAATAAAGGACAAGACTTCACATTTTTCTCACACACGCACCTAAAAAAACCACATTCCCCTCTTTTTGAAACATAAATAACAGTAAAACGTTTTTTTTTACACTAAAAGGGAAGACTGATGGATGCATTTTATTATTGACTACAATGCAAAAACGAGATTAGTGTTTTCTCGCTTATGTCATTTTGTGACCAGCTGTTGTTTAACAGTAAAATAAGCTGGAACCATTTCTTGGAAATGCTAAAATGCGACTTTAATTGTCAAGAGAAAACAACTTGAGTAACGGCAAGCACAGAAGATTACAGGAAACAGCCAAACTGAGTGGATCAGGAACAAAACCAAGTACTGGAAAAGACCCAGACTGTCAGGGTACAGATTTATCAACTAATAACTTAATAACAATGAAATTTATCACCACTTGTAGCATTATGCCATACACATGCATGCTAGTTTTAGTACTGAAATATATATTTTTTACTTAAAACAGGCAAGATGTCACAAACAAATTCACAAATAAATCAGAAAAAAAACCTACATTTTCCTATAAGCATCGTCAAAATTAAAAGGCAACCAGTTGTTGTTACAATCATGCAGGAACTTGCTGATGAATAAGGCCTAAAATCAAATGGACAGTCAGTTTTAAATTGCTGTGGAGGTATGTCGATCCACTTCTCTTTACAGAAATTATTTAATTAAGACAAGTCGGAAGGATTTTAAGCATTAACGCCCCGTTTAAGGTCATGCCACAGCATCTCAACTGGATTTAAGTCTTGACCACCCTGGGCATTCGTGCTACAGATGTCATGCGAGGAGTTAACCGATGGCATGGAGTGCATTAATCTTAGAAAGCTATTTACAAAGTCGATATATATAGTGCCGCCAGTGTGCATTCACAGATTGGCTATTACACAGACATCAGCTGCACTACTTCTTAATGATGGCGTCTTCACGAACCTCTTATCTACTAGGCTTAAATAGCGCGTGGCTAGATATCACAGACCATTTTGAGTTACTTTGCCTGTCGGTGAGAAGGATGCTGCTAGCTTGTCTGTCTTGTAAAATATGGTATCGAAGCGACTAAAAAAACATAATATCCGGTCTTTTATGACTACGTGGACTGACGACTGGGGATTTTTAAAAGCCAGAAGTCAAATTCAGAACTTAACGATGTGATGGTCGCAGTGGTAATGATCGTTTACCACCTTTATGGCTAAGCAATCAGCGTTGGCGCACTGCCGATTCCAGTCTCTGCTCGGAGGCTGGACACCTCGACAAGCTTAATCTCAACCTGCAGGGTGCAGGACAAAACGTTTTTAGATATGCTCAACACGTGGGAAGCTTTCGTCCAACAGCTGGCAACAGCTCTCCGCTCAGTGCAGCAACAACACCATGGAAATACACGGATACGTCCGAAGACTCAAGACAGAATTCACAACTTGTTTTCGGGACTTTCAGGCGTATGGACCGATGCTTTCTTCTCTTGTCAAACATAAAGCCTTTATGACTAGCTGAACTTATCTCTCTTTAACTGGCTGGATACAGAGGACATGGAAATGCAGCTGACTGATCCGAAGAGCTGGACTCAGTGGGGGAGAAAGCGGCTGAGATCCAAAGCTTTGCAGAACCAGGCAGCTTCCATTTTCACCTGCTGGACATCACTACCAGACAGGTTTAACTGTCTCAGGTGCATTTGCACAGGTCTTAATGACAGTATTTTGGCTCGACCCATCTGTCAGCACAATTTCTCTCACAGAAAGAGTGTGCTGAGCGCTTGGCGTAGTCGTCTGACTGCTGGACACTCAGAGACCTGTGTGCTCTTTAAAAGTTACTAAGTGTGATCCCCAGACAACAGAAGTGGCGAGTACAAAGCAGAGACAAGGATGTAATTAACAGGTATGTCCCTGTAGTAACATACACATCACGTTGACCCAGTTTGTTTCTTCTCTTTATTGGTGTAAGGAGAGCATAAATGCCATTCGTATTTTCTGTTGTACGATTCCTTTGCTAGTATGGAGCTCTCGTTACGGATAAAAAGGTTGTTTTTTTTTTTAAAATGGCTGACCTGCAGTTCGCCCACATGTGTCGAGAAATATTGTTCTAGAAAACTGTTGCCTATAGTGTATAACAGTTGAAGTGCAGCAGTGTTAAAAGTAATGTTAATGCAAGGGTTGTTATGGCGCATTAACTTTAGAGGGATTTTAGGACGGCCCTCCCCATCAGAAAGGTTTCAGACCGCTGGTCTAGACTTTAGGACAAGGCCACGACAAAAGCTTACGCTTTTTCAGAGCCAGCCAGAGAGGAAATCGCAGGTTTGGGTTATTGTCCTGCTACATAAGGCAAGTGCTCACCAGTTTAAAAATGAATAAATTTAGTGCTTTGCTTTGATTGTCGTAAGATGCATTCAATTATGTTTTAGCTGCGCTTTGTGCAGCTCTTTCCCCACACAGCACAGCTCATAGAAAGAGCCACCAGACAAACAGACCGATGGTCTCTTGTTCATTGGGAGCATCATTATAAAAGGGTGAAAAGCAACAATAGGTGGAGAATACTTTGAGTTGTTAAGATCAATAAAATAATCTGCACAGCGTATAACTGTAAAGTTGCACACAGGACCCTTAGCTATGAGCACGGCCTGCTGGGGGTGCAGCTAACATTAAAAAATACCAAGCTGTAAACCAATGAGACATCTGGAGCTGTCTGCGTCAGGAACTCTGACATTGATAATTCAATAAGACGATCCGGATCCAATACTTGGGGTTGGGACAGGCCTGGTTTGGCACAGTTCAAGAGCCAAAATGTTTCATTCGTTTTCAGTTGGACTCCAACTATAAAAAATAAATCTATTCATACAACTTGTTCATGTAACTTCAACTTGGTAATTCAATGTTCCTAAACTTGCTTAGACTTGTAGTGAAAAGATGCCCACAGCATACACATATATTACTTGTAAAACTACCACCCAAGGAGGGAAAAAATGTTCATCTTTTATTAGTGAGTACAACAATTTTTTAATGACCACTTTCAAATAATGACGAAATGGGTCGTACATTAGATGTTGTATTTTCCTAATTGTACGCATTAAAAACAAAACCTTACAAAGGAAAGAGGTTACACTTACACTTTATAAAAACTTAAGCTAATTTGAGTAAAAAAAAAAAAAAAAAATACAAAGCTCAGCGTATCTAATTAAATCTGAGGACGTTCATCTCCTATACCTCATTTTAACCCAACTGTTCTCCAGTTTTGCATGACTGTTGTCATTACAGCTTTTAAATTTTTGTTCTCCCTCTTTTATCTTCATAATAGGTACACCTGGTCTAACATTCTGTTAGCTGTGACATCATCCAGGGAAGTCAGATCACCTGTTATTACCATCTAATGTAGAACAGATTACTGGATCAATGTGTGCTTCTGTGCTTTTTTGTCTGTCTTGTTGTGTCTCTGCTCTGTCTTCTGTAACCCCAGTCGGTCGAGGCAGATGACCGTTCATACTGAGCCCGGTTCTGGAGGTTTTCCTTCCCGTTAATGGGGAGTTTTTCTTTCCACTGTCGCTTCATGCTTGCTCAGTATGAGGGATTGCTGCAAAGCCATGGACAATGCAGACAACTCTCCCTGTGGCTCTATGCTTCTTTAGGAGTGAATGTTGCTTGTCAGGACACTGATGCAATCAACTGGTTCCCTTATATAGGAATTTATATATATATATTCTTACCAATCTGTATAATTTGACCCAATCTGTATAATCTGATTGATTTTGACTTTGTAAAGTGCCTTGAGATGGCATGTTTCATGAATTGGCGCTATATAAATAAAATTTAATTGAATTTTAACCCAGCGCTGACACAACTTCTACTTCTACATGAGTTGTTCAGAACAACAAACCTAGCCAACTCTGAGGAGCAATCATAACACATCCTGGATACATCACAGCTGACAGAAAGTTTGACAATATGAGACACACAACACCTACAAGCCAAATAAACCTCTGCCTCCTGGGCCACATCAATAACATCTACAGCTAATGGAAGCTGTGGAAATCAATACAATGTACACAGCTAGACTCAAACCTTTACTTTTAGTCTTTAGTGTTATTGTAACATGGTGGAAACTGTTTTGACTTCACTTGTTGTAGGGTAACATAATGACACCACTTAGGCTTTTGCTAGTTAACTACTTTTGTACATAAATGTAAAGTACAGACTGTGGGATTTACTATTCACTTTGTTTATATACAGATCAAGACGGACATTCTGTAGTAAAGTTAAGTGGCTATGTCTTGGACGAGTTTATTTTATAAATGTTTGTGACGTATTTGATTCTCCTTACGGTAGAGGCCAAATGCATTAAAGCTATCAACAATAGCAGCGTCATTAAAGCCTGACTTGTGCCTCAGATACCAGAAATTAAGTAAGTTTGCTTTTGTTTTCAAATCCAGAAGCTTCTAAAAAAAATAATAAGAAAAGATAAACTGTGTGAGTCAAATATGTGACCTCCTAAGTGTCCAGCTCAAATGCATCTCAGTTTGGGTCATTTTTAAGTACCAAGAGCATTTTCTCCCCATTTCCTTTTGACATTTTTATGAACAAAATTGGTCATTATTAAGCTCTTTTCTCCCTTACTTGTAGCGTGATAGCATCTAAAGCTTCATTGGACTTTTTTTTTTTTTTACCTCAGAAGAACTTCGACTAATACATGCCACCTCATTCACTCTAGAATAAAAATCTCAGAACTGGAAATTATTCTGTCAAAATCAGATCATAACTGGAGCTCCATTCTAATTGTTCCACATTGCAATGATATGGGCATTCTGTTGCTAAAATAACCATACAGCACATCAGTTTCAGGCGGCCCAAGTTGTTGAAGCAAACAAGCCTAAACGTTGTAAAGCCGGAGTCTTGTTATGGGTTTTTAAATTCCACACTGTCAACATCTTCTTTAAAACAAAAAGCTACATTTTTGAGTGATGCACAAAAGAAACAAGTTACAGTTCTGAATTTCCTTCCTTCATATCTACTTACCTTTCACATCCTTATCAAGACAAGAGTCATTGTGATAAAACTGATTTTAATTTATCAATTTTAAATAGACAAGTAAGCTGACGTGAAATTAATAAATACAAAAGAAATTAATAAAATGTGCAGATATGTCTCAGCATCTCACTTTTTTTCCACAAAGTGGAAGAACATTTGGTTTTTCTTGGGGGTGGGGAGGATGCTTTAGAGTTCTTATCTGCCAGAAACAAAACAAACCACAACAAGAAAGCTGGGGGTCCAGATTATCACAACCCAGCTGGACGCATTGTTGAAGAACAAAAACAACTGCTGTTTGTATTAGTGTTGATAAATGCAGCATGCTGAGCGATAATAAGTCGCTGAGAAGCATAGAGTCCATGGAAAACACATTATCTCGCACTCACTGGAAGTTACAAATACTTCTGAGGAAGCTTCAGACAAAACAAAACAAACGTAAATAAAGGTTTTTGTTCTAGTAGGGGCAAATTCCTTAATGGCAATCTAATAACATAGATTTTCCACAAGGAAGCACTCATAATCTATTATTTTTCTAAGTTTATACATATCGTGACAGAGTTGCTCGACAATATGAGGAATAATTACAGTCATTTTGGTCAATACTGGAATCACGTGATTTAAAAACAGAAAATATTGTTTTTACTCTACTTAAAATTGAGCCTTCTTGTAAAACAGAAAGTAACAAAACAAATTCAATAGTATTGTTTCTGAACATTTCATTTGTTTAGAGTCCTATTTCTAGGTCAAATTTTAAGATTCACACCTTGATACAGTTTAATTAATGTAGCTCATCTGTTTGGAGGTGAACAAAATACTTTGAATTTATCGTAATCTTCATCATTGTTACAGTTATTTCCAGTCATTGGACAACAGAAATAGGACCGCTTAGGACATCCTGTTTTTTTTTCTAAGATGTGTGAACAAATAGATATTTTATATTTTTAACAACACAAAAAATTAAGTGCTATATATGAAGAAGAAAAATGGAAGAAAAGACCTGACAAAGACTGCAATTTCTGTTCAGCCACGAATTAGGACGAATCAACATTTATTTTCATGTAAAAAAGGCAAAAATTACTCATAGGTGTATTATATCAGGTAGAAATTAGAAAATTGTTACTCTGCCTCTTGATCAAGGGATGGATGGAGAACATCCTAAACAACCGCAAACACATCTAGGTGTGGTCATCCAAGTAAGTTCACCCTGAAAATAGACAAGTCTTCAAAACTCCAAATATTTCATCACACAATCTACAGGAGTGTCTTGCAACTGTTCATACGAAACTGCTTGCCTGCACACAGAGACAATGGACAAGTCTACTTTCATTGGTGTACTAGGAACACACCTTTGCTCTCCGTGACTAAATAAATAAATAATCCAAAGGCCAGAATAAACTCTAGAGAAAATACAGATAAGGCCAGGACTTCTCAAATATTATTTTTTTTCTCCAAACTGATGTTTCTGAGATTTATATTTTTTTGGACATGTTTGGTATATGTCAAATACTGACTTCTACGACCAGGACCTCACAGCAATAGTGAAGCAGAGAAGTGTGACTATCAGGTCTTGGAGACGCTTTGCTGTATCAGGCCAGTTCGCTGTGATATAATCCACCATTAATTTGATCTTGCATCACAGGTTGCTTGAGGAAAGTGTGAGACCATATGTTAAAAAAATTTTAATAAATAAAGCTGGAGCTTAACTGTAGCCTGCACCCTAACAATGACCCAAAACAAATAGATAAGTCCAACAAATCCATCCATCATCAGATCAATTCCAGAGTCACTAATTCAGGGTTATAAGTTTTTCCCCATACCAGAGCCTTACTCCACCCAGACTCCTACTTGAAAAATGGGCCGAGAGGAGGCAGTATCCGGCAAACCAGGGAACGTGCGTGGTCTGGGCTACTAGTAATAGCTAAATAGACGCTAAATAAACTAAATGAATGCTAAGGTAATAAATAGTGAACCTGAATATCGAGATCGCAATACTCACTATTCTAACTTCAACTTGCAACGGAGGAATAAGATGGAGCTGCTTTTATACCCCACAGCGGCCGAGCTGCTGACACGTCAGTTTCTTTAAATGACATCACTAAACCTTTTGAACCAATAGCAACACCGATTCAAAATTCAATGCAAGCCACCCACTAAACCTTAGGAAGGCGCCACACTGACGGTTTTAGACACAAAAACAGGATTTCAACAAATATAAATTATCAAAATAATCACCAGGATATGTAGACAGCACTCCAAGACGTTAACAATTTATTAGCAAAAACAAAAAAGTTGATGTGGGGGTGAGTTACTCTTAACATATTTTGTTGACAGAGTCCAACAAGGTTTATTTCTGCCATTTAAATAAGTTCCTACATTTCCTTATGACAGCAATTATGTATTTATTGCCGTGTCCCATTATTTATTTACTTTGCATGACTGTGTTACTGCTATACATAATAAAATCCTGAGCCAAGAGCAGGATTTTTCCACTTGAGGGCAGCCATCAATGTCGTTTACTACTCAGGGGGCTCTAACAAAACGGACATTTCAGAGGGAGCTGGCAGACCAATTGTGACTGTCCTGACCCACCCTCAGCCAAGCCATGCTTACTGCATGGGGTGGAAATATTTTTATCTCAGTCAGGTATATGAACTTTCCATATAATTCATCAAGCAAGTAAACAAGGTTCAATCTGGACATACGGTGCTATTAAATCACCATCACAGGATGCCTTTGTTTAATATAACAGGAAACATTTCCATTTAATCAATGTACAAATGATTCATAATGTGCAAATGAATCTGGCCAACATGTTTGGCAAAGTGGGCTTGTTGAACACATGCTTTATTGGTAATAAACATGTTGGGAAGAGACAATAAGCTGACACGTGGTGGCTTCTCTATGAGTAAATTCACATAACTCTCCATATTTA
Organism: Fundulus heteroclitus; assembly: GCF_011125445.2. Taxonomy (NCBI): domain Eukaryota; kingdom Metazoa; phylum Chordata; class Actinopteri; order Cyprinodontiformes; family Fundulidae; genus Fundulus; species Fundulus heteroclitus. The sequence goes on from NC_046367.1 coordinate 28,367,995, forward strand.
CTCCCTGGGAGTACATTGAGCCAGAAACCAAACTGTCTTTGTATCTTCATTACTAGTCAGTGTTTAGAGGGAATGACTTCCTGTCCTTGATGGTTAAATTACAGTTTCAGCACAACCCACACATTACCTCTGCATTCACAGGAGCCATCTCAATAAAAATAAAGTTTGAAATGCATCAGCCTCACCATCTCCTCGACTCACGTCTGCAGTCATTTAAAAATGTCCAAATTCAAAGTCTGTTTAACTAAAGGAACAAGCTAGACATGCGTACAGGCAGACCATACAAATTCAGATAATGCACAAATGAGCTTTGGATTACTCCACCAACACTTAGTAATAATATATGCTAATAAAAGGTGACAATAGATTTAAAAAGGTGTTTAATTCGGGCAAACCTTTTCTAGTTTCACACTGAACAGAGTAGCATCCAAACCTGACTGAAAAGAAATAGAAATTATTTGAAGAATAACAGTCCAGGGCCCTCATTACTTCTCTCATCATGATGGGCCCACTTTTATAATTGGTACCCACTGAATGTACTTCACCTAACACAATGACTTAATACGGGAATGACGAGGAACATTCACAAGGCACTTGACATTTTATGATTCATTTAGGAGTTCATAACAGAAATTACATGATTAACGATTCCACCGCGGACAATAAAGCCGGGGCACGAGGCCAACTGTGGCGTTGTCAAAGAACAAAATGTAACATTTCTTTTCTAAATGCGAGGCAGATATTATGTATGATGGTAGCCAAATGAAAAAAAAAATGGCAGCCTGTTGGAGAAGTAGTATCTGATTTGTTCTCTCAGAGGTGTACTGCCCTGGAGCTATGGAAAACCGGGGATGTAGCTGGAACCAATTTGGTATTCCAGTAACAGCGCTGCAAATGGAAGGGATAACAAAACAACATCGTTATCTGCTGCCGGAGGAAGTTTATGAGCAGGTGTGAAATAGCAGCCGTATACTTCCGTAATATGGGAGAATGAAGACGGAAAAGGAAGGGAGAAGGGAGAAGCGGGAGGAGGGAGGGACACCTTGAAGAGACTGGCTCCACATAGCTGTCTCAACTCACTCCAGCCAGGAAAACAATCCAGACGGTCCTCATTAGAAGCTGGAGTTTCATTACCCCGACTGTGGAGGCTGTTTAATGAACCCCCAACGACAGAACTCATCCTGCTTCCCCATTTCACTTCAGACCTACAAGGAGACGCGTGCCCCCCCCCCCCTTAAGCAAACCGAGCTGTCCGATTGAACATTCCAGCGGTGGAACCATAAACGTCCATTAATGCACAGACAGATGGAGTGTCAAATGAGGCTTTGGTGGAAATTACGACGAGATTACTGACAATACAGAGTCTAGCAAATAAAATAAGGCTTGGGGCAAAGGATGGGATGCAAGTAATCATCTCTGCCTTGATGTCTCAGCTTGACAATACAGCGCGGCTGCAGCAGCAAACGTCGTAATGAGAGCCAGATGGTATTTTGTTAATTATTAGAGCAAAAAGGGTTAAACAGTTTGCAGCACAAAATTTAGACCAGACCAGAGTGGCAATACTTTAAGGATCTACACAACAATAGTAATACAATGCTCAGGAATAAAAATGAGTTGCAGAAAAAAAGAAAAGCCCTTATCTGTTAAAAACAAAGTTCTTCTCCTCGTTCTTTACTTTTACAGAATTTACCTTTTTTTTAATCTTTATCCACACATATTATATACACACCTGGGTAAATACATTTCTAACAAATGTCTTTTAGGGGTATTATTAACTCTTGCTTATCAAGAGTTTATCAAGTTAATACCACATAATTGATCTCATTTTACTGGGATTCATGATTTCGACGAGCACTCGTTAGTGCATGATGGTGAAGTGGAAGGAAACTAGTAAACAATGCATTATTATTTAAAAACAGGGCAATGTGCATTTGGTGGCCTTGTGGGTAGAGAGCTACAAGGTTCTGGGTTTGGATCCCACAGAATGCCCCAGATTGCTCCTGAGCGCTGTAAGATGCCCACTGCTCCCTAAGGGATGGGTTAAATGCAGAGGATTAATTTTATTGGAACATATGTTGCAATTATTATTATTTAAACCTCTTTTACTCTATAGCCTTTAAATAAACAACACATTTTTTAAAGAATGCACATAATAGAGTCCACCTCTGTGTTATTAAAAATGTTACTCTGTAAAAAAAAAAAGGAAAGAAAAGAAACACCATGTATCATTTTCCTTCACTTCACAATTATCTGCTGCTTTTTGTTATTCATTCAGATACAAATCCTAATAAAATCCATTTCAATTTAGGTTTGTTATGAGAGAAAAAAAATCCAGGACTAAAATATTTTTGCAAGACCCTAAATAAACAAATGAACCCTGCGTAAAAGCTGCTTTTTCATTGTCAAAGACTAATTCTTGAGTTTTACAAATTCTCTGTTTATTCTTTCATTGTAAAATGTCAAACAAAGCCCTGTTGGATATAATCTGCAGTGTCCTCGGCTCCAAAATCTCCTAGTTATTGAGCAACATGTATTGTCCAGGAGCACCATCACCACATTAAAAGACCAAAATAGCAGCAGTAGTAGCAGTAGACAAACCTGTTTATGAAGACAGGTGTCAAGTGTTTGGGCCAATGTCAAGTATGGAGAAAAAAAATACATATAATTGTGTAAAAAGGACAGAAGCCGCAGCTCAGGATGACAGACAGGGACAAGGCTCCAAGGCAGCTGAAACAATTCTGTGTCGCCGCCTTTGGCAAGCAAACACACACACACACACACATAGATAAACATAGATAAAAGCATTTGTCAACATAAAAATATACTCTGCATTCAGAGCCCGGCAGAGGAAACCCAATCCCTCCACGACGGTGCCATGTGGAACGACTCAACTCTAGGTCAAAATCACGTTTCCTTTCTTAGCCTACAGCCCATCCTGCGTGTCCACAATACAGAGCATGACTAAGCTGAACGTCCAAACCAAAAGAGGAGCAAATTAGAGCCATCTGTAACACAGACAAATGTTTGAAGGATTTTGTAGCCGAATGAAACAGAAGGACGCAGATCGAGTTCTATTGAAAAGGATAAGGTTTATGGAAGGGTAAAAATCACTGCAGTCCAAAATTAAACAAACCATGCAAGCAACACGCTGGTTACACTCGGCGACGACAGATGTGGACCACGGGTTCTCTGACATTCAAGTGAAGCGTCACTCGACGAACCCCACAAGCAAATCCTCGATAAATCTGTTCCCTAAATGTCACATTTCCTACACTGGAAAGACTTTCCAACTCAGATTTGTTTGGCTTTCTGTCAACATCCTCTGCTGACGTCAACCTTATTCCCAAAGCGCCAATGTCAAACATTCAGCTCAGTGTCCCAACATTAAATGACAAATCTAAAATAATTTATGCTGCATTTCAAGGAGACAAAACAAGCACAATTGGTAGTTTATGCTTTACTGGAAACAGAAAAAAAAAAACAAAAAAAAAACCTTAATTTGGTAACATGACCTTGTCTCATACAGCCGGTGGAGCAAAGCATTTGTTTACTGCCTTAATGTTGTGAAACTGGTTCCGTAATAGCTTTAAGCCAGAAGATCCTAATTCTATCAAAGAGACAAATATAAGGAGGAAGGACAGGAGACAAATTCAGGGATGGATGGAGGGGGAAAGTAAGGAAGAAAAACAGACAGGCGAGGGAAGAGGAGGGAGAAAGGATGGACGGATGAAAACAGACGAACTGAGGGAGGGAGGAAGCAAGGAAAGGAACAGATTGTCGGACATACAGTGGGATGGAAGACTGGACAGACAGACGGACGAACAGATGCAACTTTTAGACAACTGAAAAGCTAAGTATATTTTTCCATACATTTTTTTTTTCAAATATGAAAAACAGAAATTAAATTTCATGTTCTTCCCAACTGTTGGGAACGTTTATGAGCTGCATTATTAGAAAACAAGTCAAAAGCTTGAAATAAGTTTTCACAGAGAGAGTTTCCTTTTAGTTTTGACATTATAGACTCATACTGAAGGAATCTAAATAATATTATCACAAGTATGGGAAACCCTAGTTCTAGTTATATTAAAGAAATGACCAGTGTGCCTCGTTAAAGACTGGTCAGCCTTGTGGCATCAAAATGAGTTTGAGATGTGAATACCTTTGTGTACGTTGACCTCACTGGAAAGAAATCCAGAGTTCACAGACAGACAGTGAAAGGAAACTTTAAGGACAATTCCCCCTATTAAGCCGCGGCACCCTTCTGTAAACTACGGTCTGGTGCATCCTATGTTTAAGTCTCCATGTCTTTTTGTGGTGCAGGAAAGGGAAACGGATGGCATCTCAATGTGTGGTTCCAACCATGAAGGAGGTGGCGCCATTACTTCAAACAATGGCCCAGAGGAGCTCATCCACAATATGCAAAACCAAGATTATCGGACTTTGACAAATTTGGACTGCAGAGTAAAAGAAAGGCAGCCAACCAATACTAAGCATACCAAGGTACTAATTTAAAATCAAGTGATGACCTCGGGAGGAAGGCTGAGGGAATGTCCAAAGTGGGCAAATGTGGCAGCAAAGGATAATATTTAGAAAATGTGAACATAATCTTTCCATGTTTCCAAACATAATTATCTATGAGTTTATCGTTTGTATAGGTATTGACTTGAGATTAAAAAAACATGTTTAAGAGAAATACCTATGCACGGGGATATGTTTTTAATCCTTTTCTCTTTTTTGTGGGAACTTATCCACGCAAAACAAACTTGGTTCATGTCGGAGGTCTGTCAGCGGTGCACAGCTGGGCTCTAACAGTCACCAATCACTGCTTACAATCTGTAAAGTCCCTAATTACCCAATTAATTAGTTGAGAAAGCTGGCTCATTCACCGCTGCCTTCTCCTCAGCAAAGTCTTTTTTACTTGCCATCTGTGGCTGTGAGTAAAGACGACGAACATTTCTCCTTGCTATTGAATGACTGTACACCGCGGTAATAAAAAGGCACAAATAAGAAGCTGTTTGACCTTAAAAATAACACAGGCTGGCTCTTTCCTCTTGCTCCTTCAAGGCTGATTCAATATTGGAGAACATGTACTAGTCCTGGAGAACAGATCCAGGCTTAAACCCCTCAGGCTGCACAATGAGGAAGATTTCATCATTATTTACAACCGTTACCATTAAAAAGAATGAGCTAAATTAGTCCTGGTAGTCTACACTGTAAAATATGTACAGTAGTGATGTAGAAAAGTATAATTTTTTTTTTTGGTTTTCTTTTGTGATTCATTAAAGGGGAAGTCCGGTCAACAAGGAAAAATCAGGGTATCATTAGCTATAACTAAAACTAATACGTTTGTGGTTATTTAATGAACTTATCTTTAATCAATAAGAAAATAAAAACATAAATTGTCGTCTGAATCATTGTGTATGGGGGCTGACATTACTGCCCATATTTGGGCTGTAAGGGGCGTTTGACATCACATCCTGGGGCGTGGAAAAGCGGAAGCGGCGACAGCATTTCTCTCCGCTTTCCATGCAAAGTCAATAGGAGCCGTTCTACACAGCTGCGATCATCAATAATTTTTTCGGATTTCCAGAGGACTTCACCGCTGACATTCCCAAGAGCTTTTGCTGAAGCAACAATGCTCACGTGCATGGCCATCGGATGTTCCAACACAACTGGTAAAAGTGGAAAAAACATTGCTTATTTCAACTTCCCGATTCATGAGCCACCGGGCTCTGTGCTGGATTGCCAACATGAAGAGAACGGATTTGCCATCTACCTCTGGCCAGAGAGAAAACACGTCATATGCAGTGACCATTTTGAAGAAGAATGTTTTGAACATGACATGAGAGCGAGGATTTTCGGTAAGTTATTTTTTATTTTAGAATTTTTAATTTAGAATTTGCGGGGATGGTCACCGAGCAGAGGGGCGGAGGGATACCACATGTGATGTGGTATCCCTCCGCCCCAGCATGTGCTGGAACGCTCTTATATTTTAATATTTATACAATAATGACCACCTGCCCTTTTTACTAGAGGGCAAATATATAACTTAAGTCACTTCAGCGATCTCTCCTCCGCTGTGTGTGTGTGTGCGCGCTCCGCTGCAGCGCCGGCGCCGTGCTGCGGCGGAGCGCGCACACACACACACACACACGCACACGCGTGTATACATATATACTGTAGGACCCGACTGAGTTTGCACTGGAAATAGGTACGCTGGATTTCTTTAAAAGTCCGGTTTCTGTCAAGAAACTCTTCTAAAAAAATCCATATTGCTATCAGATGATGATAGCTCCACGGAGCTCTCATCACTGTCATTAAGTACTTCATCACTCTCTGCTTCGTACAGAACACCAGTCGTCGCCATGTTGGAAAATAGTGCGCCGTGACAAACAGAGCGTTGAAACTTGCTCAACTGCGGGTCCGCCGAGTGACGTCAAAAAATGGGAGGTGACAGTACTATTCTTGACCAAGATGGATTCCTCCACATAAACATGATTAAATAAAAATTATTCATAATTTAAAAAACGTATACTTTTTTGCACAGTATGTTGTAGTTTTATATTTAAAGTACTTTCAGTGGTTTGAATTCTGATTTTGACCGGACTTCTCCTTTAAAATTCATACTCCGTTAGCAAGAACAACAAAGCACATTAAAAACACACTTTTAGTTTTCTGCTTTTATTCCCAGAACTGTTTCACCTTAGCTGGACCGATGCAGCCAGAACCGCCAACCTACTGGCAGCTTTTTAGATTTCCCTACAGCCATACAACATTAATTTAAAACAATAAAAAAATACACTTATCCCAGCGTAAATTAAACACAGAAAGGATACCATGAGCGTTGTGCCTCCCTACCTTATTCTCAGTACAGACTCTACTGACACTTCATCCCATCATTACCTTATCAATTAAAAGCCAGCATTCTATAGAATAACGTTTCTATAAAATATTATTGAAAAGCGTTCAATCTATAGAAATAATACAACCTGGCTGCAATAAATTATAAATTAAAATTTGGGAACTTAGGAAGAATGCCTGAATACTCAGTTTCTGCCCTCTGTTTTTGCCAAATATGTTTATTGATGTTAACAGGAAATGTTAACTTTTACTTGAAAATATTTAAACCATGACTAGTTTGGACTTATTTTTTTTTAAAGGCACATTCAGTCCCAATATCGGTCCACTGAAAATATAAGACTCAATTGGTGTTTTATTTTTACTTTCACTTTATTTTTTATTTGCTGCTCTAAAGCCTTGAACAGGGAAAATATTAATTTTGTGTACCATAAAATGTAATCAAACAGCAATCTGTGAATTTACAGCTCATTTAAAAATGGTTTCCAATAATGGGGAAATTGCATTCAGCTGTGTCAATACTGAAATTTGTTAAAGTTATTTCGCTGTCTGCGGCCACCTGTTGCCTTGTCTGTTACCACTCAGGGTCTAGCCAACATGTTAGAAGGGTTTTATTTGACTGTTATGGAGTGATGCGTTTTTTTTTGTATTTCACTAATAATCAAGTTTTATGCCTCATCTGGTTTGATGATGTGTATCCCATATTTCTCTTATCCTTATTCCTTGTGATTTGATTTCATTTGCAGAGCCTTGGGACAAGTGTCCCCAGTCAGACTGGATGGAGAATTTCTCAGTTTTCATGTGTTACCACAGATGCTCAAGTCCATTTAGCTCTGGACTTTGAGTCATTCTAACATGAATATACTTTGATCTAAACCATACCATGATACCTTCCACTTTCGCTCTGGCTAGTGTTGCCAGAGCGAAAGTGGAAGTCTGTAACAGGTTTTCTTGAAGGATCGCCCTGTATTTAACTCCATCTATCTCACCAGTTGGTTCTCTCAGCAATGACTTTCTTCCTGCTATCCATCCTAAATGTAGAGATCCAGGATGTGCAGCCCATGGTGGCTCCTCCAGAGTTACCGTGGGCCTCTCGGTTACATCTATGATCAATGTTCTTGTCTTCCTGATTGTTTACACGGACAGTCATGTTTCGGTAACTTTGGGACATTGCTTTATAGCCCAAATCTGCTTTAAACTTCTTCAAAACCACCAAATCTGAGCTGTCTGCTGTTTACGTGATGCTGTTTGTTCATTGGGTGGAACTAGAGCTGGACATACACTGCAAAAATAGAACTAAAAATAAGAAAAATCTTCTTGAAATGAGAGTATTTGTCCTTGATTTAAGAATGTAAATAAGATTATTTGCCAATGGAATAAGATTATTGCACTTAAAATAGGGACAATTCATCTCAATCGGCTTATTTCAAGTGGTGTATATCTAATTATCTTATTTTAGGAGTTTGCTAGCTTCTCTGATATGGCTGACCTACTCTGCCCATCATACATATGACTTCTTCCTGATTCAGCTAGCTTTTGTTCCTTTCTGAGAAACAAGGACGTTCAATATGAAGTATTGTATCTGCCAATCTTCCATTGGCAGATAATCTTATTTACCTGCACAAATCAAGGGCAAACACATTCATTTCAAGAAAATTCTACTTATTTTTAGTTCTCTTTTTGCAGTGTAGTGGAAATGAGATGAAGTGAAATGAGTTGAACTTTTGGTGGTGATGATTGTTCTTGCAGTATAACATATTCACACATAAGAAAACCGGTTCTTTAAGTAGATATACTCTCCAACTTTTTTTAAAGTTTTACTTAAATACAAAGTAAACATCCTTAATGATTGTCCCATGTTTGCATTTTTTTAAAGTAGCTAAGCAGCGGTATCAGTCCACCAGGTGTCATGAGAAAACTTTTATCAGGTGTGCGCTATCTGCTGGTAGCTTCCTTTGAGTTGTGCTCCAGCTGAATGTCAGGCACACCCTCCCTCGCGTCTCGGTATGTCCCAGTCAACAGCGACAGGGGTGCAGCGGGTGGCTGTGGTCAGCACCCGCGAGCCATGTACAGTCAAAAGGCCGCTCTTCCTGTAATGCCTTTTGCTAAAGATAACGTGCTCTACATCTTCCACTTAAGCCTTGTGGGAGGAATTTGAGCCGGCCCTGCTCTGTTGGAAATCAAAACAAGACTACTTAGAGGAACATTACCCATGGACACACAAACACAACGCCCAACACGGAAAGGGGTAGAAAAAAAAAAAAATAGGCTGCAATAACGCTGAAGGCACACCTCACAGAGATGTGGAAACACGAGAGCACAAGTATGTGGAGTTTCATAGAGATTAAGCGGGATCTCATTGGATTCTCGTGATAAAACTCAGCGCTTCAGTCAAACGGTGCATTCATTACACAGTGGAAAACTGACTCCTTTGTAATATAAACACACTGTTGAGGGTAAACACAGCACTATTATGTGTTTGCAGGAGGACTACATGAAGGAGAAGAAAGCTCAAATTCCTACATTTATGCATCGACTGTAGCAGGAAGAACTTGTAAAACTATAGGCAGCAATCAGGACACAAACTGAAAAGGAACTTAAAAAAAAAAAGATTTTTCTTTTAAGATGTGCATACTTTGTATATAAACAAGGAACCAATATGAACAAACTGAAACTCACCATTGTGGGAGGAATCCTTGCTATCAGCCACCTTTCTGAGCGCTGACATGATGGCATCAGAGGGAACGCGAGGGCTCTCTACATATTTGGGCTTCCTGATCGGACCTGCCGGCACCAACAGAGGGAAAGAGCGAGAATGAGAGAGACAGTCCGGCAAGGACACTTGCAAAAGTGGAGCGACTAGAGGAGACGGAGCGACTTTTCACAGGATTAATACGTTCCAGATGGGACTAGAGATGAGACGCAGCGGTGTCTTAGTTGGACAGCCTCTGGAGCACTCTGTAGTTCACATAAAACTCTCCCTCTCTCTCTCTCTCCCTCTCTGACTGACACACACACACACACACACACGGAGTGAGATAGCTCCCCACACCGTTAGCTGCCCTGGTTTGTCTGACAACCCTGAAGACTCTGCATGGCAGGAGGCTTCCAGTAAAACACTGCAAGCTGGCTGTGGGAATGTAAACTACATCAGGAAACCACAACAATTACCCTCTTAGTGGACTAAAAACGAGTTCAGACACACACATGCACGTTCAAAAGTAATAAGCTATTAAAAGCTTTCATGTGTTTTCATCTGTCTGTGCAGGTACGGTTTCAAAGAATGTCCTATTTCTGCAAAAAAAAAAATGTTGCAGTGCATGGATGGATGAAGGTCCAGGTGCGCCGCTGTGAGAAAGATGATGTATCTAGGACATTTGCAATGTCCTCTGAGGAACACCCCTGTGTTTAGAGGACTTGCAACGTGTAAGGACTGGAAAAAAATCTCTCAGCAACACACAGTGCTTGAAGTAGATACTTTTACAATATATATATATATATATATATATATATATATATATATATATATATATATATATATATATATATATATATAGTGTTACTGTTATGTCACAAATCTTTCAAAATGAGAACATTTCTATATGGAAAAAAAAGGGCAAACTAAATGTAGTTTTCAAATTCCACCAACTAAAGGATAAAAAGATACTCAAACCAAACTGGCTAAGTGAGAATAGGTAAGAACCCTCCCTTGCTGAATCATGGATGACCTTAAGCAAGTTTTTCTGAGAAAACTGTATTTGATTTTACTCAATCACACCCAGGCCTGATAACTGTCAGACTTGTGTAATCTAGAAATTCCCTAAATCAAACCTGTGTGACAACGTGAAGCAGGCTAAACGATTTTAAAAGGCAACACAACATGACCAATCTAAAGAAATCCAGAAACAGATGGGGGGAAAAAAGTCATTGACATCTATTAGTGTGGAAACTTTTATAACGGATGTCAAAAAAAAACATCAAAGAAAATATTTGCAATTTTATGAGATGGAACTTGATTTTTTTTTTAAGATTGATTCTCTTACATCTGGAGTAAAACAAATTCAGAAAAAGATCATACTGACAATTCAAACATGGTGTTGGTGGTGGGATGGTTTAGGGCTGCTTTCAAGGTCCAGCTCATAATGTGTTTGTAGAGCGGAGATTGCTTTTTATATTCTTGTCTTTGTCCAAACTGATCACATTTTAGGCATGCATTGTTTGTTTGTTTTTTGTTGTTGTTCTGATTCATTTGTATTGCGTTGTGGTAAAAAACTAAATCTTTAAGCTAAAGCAAACATTGGTAATACAGCAGAACAATAATAAAAGTCCAACTCTAAAGGTTAAAAAAGTGGCCCAAAGTCTGGACTTTAATCCAATTGAGACGCCGCAGCATAACCTCATGGTCACAATCCTCCAATGTGACTGAATTAAAACAATCCTGCAAAAAAATGGGCGACATAAAATACCCATTGCAAACCATCACTAAATTCTGGATGGTAGTTACTACATGTGGAGGGCGTAATTACTTCTTCCAATGGCGCTAAGCCGTTTTGGATTGCTTTCTTTTTCAAATGATTTCATTTTTAAAACTGCTCTCTTTCTTTATCCAGGTTAACGTTGTCTGGTATTAAAATTTGTTTAATGATCTGAAAAATGAAAGTATTACAACAACAAAAAACATATTCAGATCAAGTGTGTGTGTGTGTGTGGGGGGGGGGGGGGAGTGAATACATTACATAGGACTTTAGCAACAGAGAAACTAAAGGGGAGGTTGCTCAATGGAGTGGTAGAAAAGAGCCACTAATCTTGTCTTTAAGGCCACGTAATTGTTTATACAGTGAGGTCCAAGAGGAACACGAGTCTAAATATTAAACCGTAAAACAAACCATCGCCCCAGTAACGAGCTGCCTTTTATGCCCTTTTAAGTTCTCCACTTAGAGCCAACCGTTTCCTGTGCAAAAAAGCAAACACAGACAAAAACAAAGGGGCAGAAAATAACTTAGAAACAAAAAGGTGGGAGCATAATTTAATCCATAAAGAAACAACATCCCCTCATATGCTGCCCCAGCCTTGACCCCATGTCCCCCAATCCAAACCTCCTCCTCCAGACTGTCGTTATCAGATGGCTCAACGTGTAACCCCAATCAAAAGTTACAGCAGAGGGGGGTGAGCCGAGACCATTACCTATTTTGATAACCTGTCACTCCGATTTCAGAGAGTTCCTGGGAATCAGCCTGAAGATGTCATCTTAAACGACTGCAGCTTGATGCACAGTGCCATCTATGGATGTCCAAGCTGAAATGCATAGAGAATAACTTCTGTGGCTGCAAACCATTACACTGCATACTATAAACCTTGTTCAGACACTCAAAGCTTTAACTACGATGAACATTCAACTCAAAAGTAGGCAATGTCTTCCATGTGTATACACTATTTATACTCCCTGAACCCCTTAACATTTTGTCACACAAAAAACTTCCATTTATGTTGCCGGGAATTTTTGGTGATAAACACAAATGGTGCATTGTTGAAACGTGAAAGGAAAATAAAATATTGTTTTCACTATTTGTGTTGATTAAATACAAACAAAATTGAAAACAGTGATGTGATTATGGACTTGTACTTAGGACCTCTGAGTCAATATTTTTGAAATTACAGCAGCAAGCTGTTACAATTACAGCAGCTGTCTCCTCAAAAATGTCAAAGATTCTTTATTCTGAAGTTTTTAGGGTATGTCAAACCGGAAACTGAGCATTTTTACCTTATTGCCAACTAGCTTTCCATCAGTCAGAATGGAATCTGAGCATTGGTGAGCAGCAGTTTTAAGGCTTGTCTTAAAACTGCTGAGTTTCAGCTCAGCTTAGGTCTGAACTTTGACAGGGCCATTATAGAACATAAATAAACTTTGATCTGGCGCATCCCACTGCACCTCCAGCTGTACAATTAGGGTCACCGTCTTGCTTGAAGGTGAATCTCCATCCCTGCTTCAAGTCTTTTGTGACCTCTAACACTTCAGGGTTCAGTTGTTTCCAGTCTTGCCCTGTGTTTAGCTCCATGCTATCAACTCGGATCAGCTTCTCTGTGCCAACAGCATGATGCTGCCACCACTATGTTCCACACTGGAACTGCAATGTTAGTTTAACACCACACACACCATTTTGAATACACTCCACAGACGCTCAAATTTGGCCTCATTGGGCCCTGAGCTCCTCCGGCCTTTTCCCTTCTAGGCTCAAGGCTAGCGGTAAAGCTAGACCTACTGTACCATAGCTTTCTCTCAAATGGCGTTCTTTTTGCTACCTTACTGTTAAAATCGGTAAAATGTACAACTACTGGTTTCTAATAAAAAGTATAATATATATATATATATATATATATATATATATATATATATATATATATATATATATATATATATTTATTTATTTATTTTCTTTTTTTCCCCCAACCTGAGCTGTGGATCTCATCTCTCCCATGCGCCAAGCTGCTGACTTCCTTGCTCTTCATGATGCCATTTGTTCGCTAATTTTCTCTAACAAACCCCTGAGGCCTTTAAAGAACAGCTGTATTTATATTAAGGTTAAATTACTCACAAGTGGACTATATTTACTAACTAAGCGACATGAAAACCATGTGTACCATTTTCCTCCCGTCACGTAGTTCTGCACAACTTTGCTTTGGTCCATCATATAAAATATCTGTAAAATAAATGGAGGTTTGTGGTTGTGATGTCACAAAGTGTGAATAAGTTCAAGAGGGTAGGGTCAAATTATGTCCTGAAAACCTAAATTTCTCCTTTGATGGTCAACCACCACCTATTAGAGCCAGGAGTGAAATGCCTCTACTTAAAGGCAGACTACAGGGACAGAAGGACTACGTGTTACATGCTTCTATCAGGCACATAGCATCTTGGATGGGGAAAGAGAGCTGCCTGATGTGCTCCACGGCTGCACTTCATTGAGAAACAACAGGAGGCATAGTTTGAGTAATCGAAACCATACGCTTAAGTTCATATTTAGTTTACAAAAACTCGACAGAGGAAAAGAGGATAAACACATTTAATAACAAACATGTGGCCCGCTATTAGGGGCAATTCTGAGCCACTTCTAAGGGCTGAGGGGGTAGCGAGGACATAAAAGGCCTTCTGGCAGGACTCTTGATGTCCAACTGTCAGATGAGACTCAAGACTTCCTTCTTCCTTGAAAATCTCATTTCAAAATTTAACAGGGTGCCATTACCGCTCTGCCCTTTTAGATGGAAGCGGTGACGGATAACCGATTGCGGTTCATAACAGGCATGAAAAGGTCACAGAAATGAAAGCGCCAGATATACGACCCCTGAAGGACAAGGAGAGACGGGCAGAGTGAGACACACACTTAGATTTACCCAGAACAATAACTTAACCATGTATACAAATCTGCTACACAATCTCACCTATTATGTGTTATATGTAGGATAATTGTCTTTACTTTTCCCTTTTCAGATTAATAAAAAGGAAGATGAAAGCCATAACTCTCATGCAATTTATTGGCCCTCAGTAACGATATGTAAAAAAAGCCTTAAAAAAAAAAAATCATATTTTATTGTGGTAAAATGTAAAAGTGAAATAAATGCTTCAGATCTCCAGCAGTGAACTTCCATACCATCCTTCTCCCCGTACGGACTGGTGTGAAGATAAACTTGCATCCAGATCTGGATTCACATGTCACACTTGCAGCTGTTTAATCTTTTTTCATTATAAGATGCTAATGGTCCATTAAAGAATCTGTGCTCTCTGACGGACATTTACACCTTCAAACTCCAAAAAACAGCCAGCACCATTGCAACACCTCACCCTGGACCCATTCTTTTCTTTTGTCTCCACTCCCATCTAGAAAAAGGTTCAGGACTTTAAAAACCAAATCCAACAAATTCAAAAACATTTTTTTTCCACCCAGTGTGGTTAAATCAATTCCTCCTGTCACTTGAAGACACTTTATAGAATGTAGTAAATATCCCTATTGCTACTAACTTTTGTTTTGTGTATTATTTATTATTGTGTGCGATATTCCCACAAGCAATTAAATTGTTTTTCATTGTGTGAAACAATGACAATAAAATCCATTCTTTTCCATTTCTTTGCCTGTAAATATGGGCAAGTTTGGGCTTTTTTTAGGCATTTTCTTGCAGCCATTTCCACACAATGCACAACTACCTCATTTGAATGGCATGTTCTTCTGTCTTTTCTGTTTTGAAGAGAGGCTAGGAGAAATTAGCCTCTGCGTGTTATAATTACACATAAAGGAAAACAGAAACTTTATTGTTTTAATAGAAACAATAAAGCACAAATTCAAGTGTGCTCTAGTTACGTTTTTTTACCAGGAATTGGCTAGTTGTCAACAATTATAGTAAAAGTAATTTTGCTAAAAACAGTTATTTCTTAATTTGCCTCTCCCCCGTTCCCTCACCAAATAATCATTCAAATTAAAGGTCGGATATTTCTAAAATAATTTTAGTGTGAGATTATCCAACGGGAAAAACAGGTTTATTTATTTAAATGCTTTATACACATCTTTTTCATGGGTAAATGCTATAAGTACTGTAATTTTTCTCCAAAACAGGAAGCTGGGTTTATATCTAAATTTAAATATATATCTTCACATTTAATTCTAAATGCCATAAATTTGATCTGTACTTTAAGCCTGACATTGTCTTGCCATACTTCATATTGAACGTCCTTGTTTCTCAGAAAGGAACAAAAGCTAGCTGAATCAGGAAGAAGTCATATGTATGATGGGCAGAGTAGGTCAGCCATATCAGAGAAGCTAGCAAACTCACCTCCAGAATACATAAAAAGTTATTGTGTAAAACAATGCCTGCAAACCAAGCAAACCCCCTAAGAAAATGCAGGAAATATGGCTCAAAGAGGAAAAATTTAAATGAAACAGAATCTATTTGGGGTAAATCAACATGGCGAAATGCAACTACTGAGAACTCGCTGGTGTTCACTCTCAGACTCAGGCATCCATGACCAGCCAGCCATCAGTCAGCAGGCACAGGCGCACACATATGCATACACAAGCAGTTGCATACCTATCACCAGAAAAATCACAAAGTCCAGTCAAAGCCACTGAAAGAGAAGGATTGTAATGGCTAGGAAGTGATCAAGGAGTTCTCCCCAAACATTCTTGAACGTGGACTCTGACTTCTTCACATTTCGGCTCATCAATGAGACAGTGTGCACTCTTTGTATAGCCAAGGAGAATGAACACAGCCTCACAAAAGTCGTCTTTATGCTCAAGATGTTCTGGAAACCCCTCTGAGTTCTGCATAGCAAACCAGAACCAGAGTTTCTCATTCTGGTCCCGTCAGTAGATGTGCATTTTAAATGAATTGGCATTTTAAATAAGATCCTTGTATTAAAGGACTGACACAACACCAAGGAGCCTCCTAATTCCACTGACTGGCAAAGGAAATGTATTCAGTAAAGATCTCTGAGGCGACTCAAGATTTAATATTTCATTGTAGGGAGATTCTGTGCGATAAGAGACCCAAACCGAGACTCGTGTCAAGGGCAGTGAAGAGAACTGAAGTGTTTCCAAAGGGTGAACATCACAGGAGCCTTTCAAGGTGTCCCTGCAGCCTCACAAGGTCCACAGCACACAGCTCCCAGAAAGCCTTTAATATTCCCTTCGGCCCATCTGGTTAGTGTCAAACCTCATGAGCCAATTTAAAGGGATGATCACCCCAGAGGTGCAGCCAACCAGCTTTCAACAGAGTGCCCCCACCTTCCCTTTTTTATTCAAACACTGCTAAATAAAGTGTACTCTTAGACAAAAGATGTATTAATACTCACTAGCAGCATTTTTTTTCTATGTCAATGTCGTCTATTATAATAATCATTTTGGAAAAGGTGGTATTGTTCTTGCCATTTTATTTCTCAGATTTGTTGAGGAGGTAAAAAGACATGAACGTTTCATTCTGGTTTTTAAATCAAATTCTCTGATCTCTGTAAGTTTTATACAAAACAGTTTAAACAAAAAAATGCCCGGCATCTTTTTTTATAAAGTGACAATTTGTCCGGACACAATATCTATTACAGGATGTGAGGATTACACTACTAAGACATCTTATTTTACCTGTCTATTGAGCTATTTTCTTGTAATTCATGTTATACAAGACTATTATGACTAACCACAAGAGATTCACCAAAACAAATCGGCTAGAGACCAGAATCCCAGCACTGATCAGTAAATACTGAAAATCTGATCTTGTTTTCTCTCAGCTGATAACTGATAGCTAACAAGTCCAGTTGACGACAACACTCTTCGGGTTGGAAGTTTACTGAGGGAACAAGGCTCAAACTAAGCCATTTTCTGCAGGAGTGAGGTGTTTAAAATGAAGTCAGGTGAGTCAAAATAGATGTAACAATCTTCTAAAAAGGAAACACTATTTTCTAGAGATAGTCAGCAGATAACAGAACACTTAACATGCAGATACGTTATTTACCTATTGCAGATTTAAGATAATTTCTGACAGGAAATGACACTGGCATGTCTCACTTTATGAAAACAAATGGAAGTTTAAGGAGGAGTAGTAGTAGTAGTATAAGTAGAAACAAGAATGTAACTTTCATTGAAATATAGCGTGTGGAAATTATTCAGCGAAATCTTTCACCTGCTGAGAAGCTTTTTGCATATTTCCATGGATATTTTGACAATTCATCTTTGGCTCTGAGGTTGACAAGCCTCCTTGCAATAAAAAACTTATCTTTAGTTCCCTGCACAGACTATCAGATTCAAGTGGGAAGTCTGGCTTGGAGACTACAAAACTTTATTATTACTCCCTGTCAGAAAAAACACATATTTGTCCATTTAAATGATTAATTTAAATCTAAATCTGGGAATAACATTGGGCGGAATATATTACACCACAGTTACTGTGTTTTATCCCTTTGAGCATAGCTCTGTCTGTCAAGGGAAACCCTGAATTTGGAAAAGCTTGCAGTGTTCTGGAAATATGAGTTAAGATAAGGGTTTGCCAACCCTACAAGAACAAAACAAAGAAACTGACATTCACGGTTAGTAATCTCTCTCTCTCTCTCTCCCTTTCATTACAGAAAGTCCTTATAAGGGTTCTGTGTAGTTACAACATATCAATAAGCAAATCTGAGCAAATTGGAGCTTTGCAAAACTGGTGACTGGATATAAGCCACAAAATCCCTGATAGGGAGATCTCTCTTTGAGACTAATTGGTGATTATCTCTTAAGCAATCTCATCACAAGCAATGTGCTCGATCATCCAACATTATTAAAGCCTTGTTCCACAAATTAAATTGCTTGCGTTATGCAACGACCGGCTGACGGGTCACCACATAGACAGCACCGATGTTGTAATTTATCCATCATATTTCAGCTCTATAAAGTCTAAGCTTTGATACTGGAGCATTTTTCTGACTTTTCCTCTGTTTAGGGCCTAACTCTAAAGTTGTTTGCTCAGACAGCCGCTCTTAAAAAGGTCATGTTTTTATTGGGTCAGTCTCCTTGAAAGACATGTCTACAGAATTATGGAGTGGTCAAAATGTTTTTTTTTTTCTAATCATGTAAAAAAAAGAAAGAAAAAAAAGCTTGGATCTCTGTTGGACGTTTCCTTGCTGTCTTGGCTGATCAATGGATGACTCATTCCTTGAGCCCAAATGAGATAAAGCTCCCATCCAAACTAATTAGGCTCTTTTAAAAATACAAATTTGAAAGAGACAGGTCCCCATGTAAGCACACTGCATATGAAAAGGGTTGTTAAATATAGATACAACGCCTTTGACAGCAATAAAAACTTATGAAAAGCCTTTTATTATTCTGGGCTGTGTCATACATAAGAGAAGCACTTCACCTCTGCATCACACACCTTTAAATGGGAGTAAAAATTCCTGCAACAGCATCCATCAGTGGCATCTTGTATTGCATTAAGTGCCAATAACCTCCCGTTGTTTCAGAGAATTTGGATAATAACCTACAGTCAAAACTCCTTTCAGTTTGCTAAATGCTGCATTGCTGGGACCCATGTTCTTAACCATGCAGATGGCAAATAACTTATTCTAACCAGTGGAGGTCACTGTGGACATACCCAGGAGCAGTCAAAATTGTGGAGCAATAGAAAGTTTCTAACCGAAAGGGGGCTTAAAAAGATCCCAGTGTTGGTGTCATAAACTGTGTTCATTCAAGATTTTGTTTCTTAATGCATCTTTGACCCTCGCTCAGTCATAGCAAGCAGAGAGGGAACAGGACAGGTACCCATTTGGGGGGTGCGTTGAGCCCAGCGGGGTCCGTTAGGGGTTGAAGGGGTGTTTGTAAGATGACAGTAATATGCAGTCGCTGTTCAACACATGTCGTAGCCCCGCGTTTCATGGTGAAGCTCTGGGCTTAATTGATCAAAGCTGCGGTGCTCAACGCCACCAGACTCTGCGGCTCAGGCACCCGTCACCCGTCCTAATTAACTCAATGTTTTGCTGTTGTCCCCCTGTGAAGTTTTCATGAAAAGGACAACCACCAACTTAGAGCCTCTCAAACTGCAATAGATTATCCAATGTGTCAGGAAATGACGGCCAGCCGCAAAAAAAAAAAAAATGCTTTCTGTGTCTGGGAAACCACTTCCCGAAGGAGCTCAAAGAGGTGAAACGTACAGAAGAGTACGGCGAAGCTTTTAATGAAGGCTGGTTGAAGCATTTACAAGGTCGACAGAACTCATCCTAGGATGGCTGTTAAATTTAGCCTACAACAACACACACTCTTTTAAACACTTTGAGTGCTCCCTCCAGGAAGTAAGGAAGGACATTTGGCACCAAAGTAATTTCAACATTGGGTTGGAGCCCATACATAGTTTAAGAAAAGTTTCTGATCACTTACCCACTGGTTTATCCTCTTAAATCTAGTGCAACAGCAGCTCTAACCCAGCTGGAGGCAGAGCTTTGAGGACAAAACAGTCTGACTAAACAGTTGTGACCCCTTTGTTACCAAAAGTCCCTTAAAGCCATATTAACCAGACAGCATTCAAAAAATACAGACTTCTTTTTTTTTTTTTTTGTAGTCAGCTTGAATTAGCCATGCTCTGATCTAAGAATTAGGTTTCTGGATTAAATCTCAATATTAACATTTAAATATCTTCTGATACAGATACAGTACTTTCTGATGCAGATCAGTTTGCTTTATTGTCGTTTTGTCATGGTGCGTTTAAAGGAATACCAGATAACCACCACAAGGTGCTGTAAACCACACTGTCACTGTTTGGGCACATACTATAGTAGACTTTATTCATTAGTAGCTGGACAGAAAGAAGGGCAGAGAGAGGAGAAGACATGCAGTAAATGGCCCAGGAATCGTACTCGGGACGGCTGCCTCGAGAGGTGTAGACTCAGCATATCTGTAGTCGCTGGACCCAGGCTCTGGAAATAAATGCTTCCGGACATTCAAGACATTTTCCGGACTAATAGATTGGTTGCCTGCACTCTTCCAGTGCCGCAAATGCAATTTTCCAAGCTAATATATATACCCTGGTCCGCTGGAGGAACTTTCCTACCCCTGTGATGCCCAAACACAAAGTATATTTGTAGTCATGGTTCTCATAA
>NC_046367.1:28388952-28465954 GCF_011125445.2 Fundulus heteroclitus
TGGAACCATAAACGTCCATTAATGCACAGACAGATGGAGTGTCAAATGAGGCTTTGGTGGAAATTACGACGAGATTACCGACAATACAGAGTCTAGCAAATAAAATAAGGCATGGGGCAAAGGATGGGATGCAAGTAATCATCTCTGCCTTGATGTCTCAGCTTGACAATACAGCGCGGCTGCAGCAGCAAACGTCGTAATGAGAGCCAGATGGTATTTTGTTAATTATTAGAGCAAAAAGGGTTAAACAGTTTGCAGCACAAAATTTAGACCAGACCAGAGTGGCAATACTTTAAGGATCTACACAACAATAGTAATACAATGCTCAGGAATAAAAATGAGTTGCAGAAAAAAAGAAAAGCCCTTTCTCATCGGTTAAAAACAAAATTCTTCTCCTCATTCTTTACTTTTACAGAATTTACCTTTTTTCTAATCTTTATCCAGACATATTATATACACAACTGGGTAAATACATTTCTAACAAATGTCTTTTAGGGGTATTATTAACTCTTGCACCGGGCCAGAGTTTATCAAGTTAACACCACATAATTGACCTTATTTTACTGGGATTCATTATTTCGACGAACCCTCGTTAGTGCATGATGGTGAAGTGGAAGGAAACTGGTAATAAACAATGCATTATTATTTAAAAACAGGGCAATGTGCATTTGGTGGCCTGGCAAGGCTGCAAAGTTCTGGGTTTGGATCCCACAGAATGCCCCAGATTGCTCCTGAGCGCTGTAAGCTGCCCACTGCTCCCTAAGGGATGGGTTAAATGCAGAGGATTAATTTTATTGGAACATATGTTGCAATTATTATTATTTAAACCCCTTTTACTCTATAGCCTTTAAATAAACAACACATTTTTTAAAGAATGCACATAACAGAGTCCACCTCTGTGTTATTAAAAATGTTACTCTGTTTAAAAAAAAGGAAAGAAAAGAAACACCATGTATCATTTTCATTCACTTCACAATTATCTGCTGCTTTTTGTTATTCATTCAGATACAAATCCTAATAAAATCCATTTCAATTTAGGTTTGTTATGAGAGAAAAAAAATCCAGGATTAAAATATTTTTGCAAGACCCTAAATAAACAAATGAACCCTGCGTAAAAGCTGCTTTTTCATTGTCAAAGACTAATTCTTGAGTTTTACAAATTCTCTGTTTATTCTTTCATTGTAAAATGTCAAACAAAGCCCTGTTGGATATAATCTGCAGTGTCCTCGGCTCCAAAATCTCCTAGTTATTGAGCAACATGTATTGTCCAGGAGCACCATCACCACATTAAAAGACCAAAATAGCAGCAGTAGTAGCAGTAGACAAACCTGTTTATGAAGACAGGTGTCAAGTGTTTGGGCCAATGTCAAGTATGGAGAAAAAAAAATACATATAATTGTGTAAAAAGGACAGAAGCCGCAGCTCAGGATGACAGACAGGGACAAGGCTCCAAGGCAGCTGAAACAATTCTGTGTCGCCGCTTTTGGCAAGCAAACACATCACACACACATAGATAAACATAGATATAAAAAGGGCAGTTGTCAACATAAAAATCATACTCTGCATTCAGAGCCGACAGAGGCAACCCAATCCATCCACGACGGTGCCATGTGGAACGACTCAACTCTCGGTCAAAATCACGTTTACCTTTCTTAGCCTACCGCCCATCCTGCTTGTCCACCAATACAGAGCAGACTAAGATGAAAGGCCAACCAAAAGAGGAGCAATTAGAGACATCTGTAACACAGACCAAATGTTTGAAGGATTGTTGTAGCCGAATGAAACAGAAGGACGCAGATTCGAGTTCTATTGAAAGGCTAAGGTTTATGGAAGGGTATAAAAATCCCATGCATGTCCCAACATTAAACAAACCCATGCAAGCAACCCGCTGGCCTTACACTTGGCGACGAACAGATGATGTGGACCACGGGTTTCTCTGACATTCAAGTGAAGCGTCACTCGACGAACCCCACAAGCAAATCCTCGATAATCTGTTCCCTAAATGTCACATTTCCTACACTGAAAGACTTTCCAACTCGGATTTGTTTGGCTTTCTGTCAACATCCTCTGCTGACGTCAACCTATTCCCAAAGCGCCAATGTCAAACATTCAGCTCAGTGTCCCAACATTAAATGACAAATCTAAAATTATTATGCTGCATTTCAAGGAGACAAAACAAGCACAATTGGTAGTTTATGCTTTACTGGAAACAGAAAAAAAAAAAAAAAAAAACCTTACTTTGGTAACATGACCTTGTCTCATACAGCCGGTGGAGCAAAGCATTTGTTTACTGCCTTAATGTTGTGAAAACTGGTTCCGTAATAGCTTTAAGCCAGAAGATCCTAATTCTATCAAAGAGACAATATAAGGAGGAAGGACAGGAGACAATTCAGGGATGGATGGAGGGGGAAAGTAAGGAAGAAAAACAGACAGGCGAGGGAAGAGGAGGGAGAAAGGATGGACGGATGAAAACAGACGAACTGAGGGAGGGAGGAAGCAAGGAAAGGAACAGATTGTCGGACATACAGTGGGATGGAAGACTGGACAGACAGACGGACGAACAGATGCAACTTTTAGACAACAGAAAAGCTAAGTATATTTTTCCATACATTTTTTTTTCCAAATATGAAAAACAGAAATTAAATTTCATGTTCTTCCCAACTGTTGGGAACATTTATGAGCTGCATTATTAGAAAACAAGTCAAAAGCTTGAAATAAGTTTTCACGGAGAGAGTTTCCTTTTAGTTTTGACATTATAGACTCATACTGAAGGAATCTAAATAATATTATCACAAGTATGGGAAACCCTAGTTCTAGCTATATTAAAGAAATGACCAGTGTGCCCCGTTAAAGACTAGTCAGCCTTGTGGCATCAAAATGAGTTTGAGATGTGAATACCTTTGTGTACCTTGACCTCACTGGAAAGAAATCCAGAGTTCACAGACAGACAGTGAAAGGAAACTTTAAGGACAATTCCCCCTATTAAGCCGCGGCACCCTTCTGTAAACTATGGTCTGGTGCATCCTATGTTTAAGTCTCCATGTCTTTTTGTGGCGCAGGAAAGGGAAACGGATGGCATCTCAATGTGTGGTTCCAACCATGAAGGAGGTGGCGCCATTACTTCAAACAATGGCCCAGAGGAGCTCATCCAGAATATGCAAAACCAAGATTATTGGACTTTGACAAATTTGGACTGCAGAGTAAAAGAAAGGCAGCCAACCAATACTAAGCATACCAAGGTGCTAATTTAAAATCAAGTGATGACCTCGGGAGGAAGGCTGAGGGAATGTCCAAAGTGGGCAAATGTGGCAGCAAAGGATAATATTTAGAAAATGTGAACATAATCTTTCCATGTTTCCAAACATAGATTTCTATGAGTTTATCGTTTGTATAGGTATTGACTTGAGATAAAAAAAAAACATGTTTAAGAGAAATACCTATGCACGGGGATATGTTTTTAATCCTTTTCTCTTTTTTGTGGGAACTTATCCACGCAAAACAAACTTGGTTCATGTCGGAGGTCTGTCAGCGGTGCACAGCTGGGCTCTAACAGTCACCAATCACTGCTTACAATCTGTAAAGTCCCTAATTACCCAATTAATTAGTTGAGAAAGCTGGCTCATTCACCGCTGCCTTCTCCTCAGCAAAGTCTTTTTTACTTGCCATCTGTGGCTGTGAGTAAAGACGACGAACATTTCTCCTCGCTATTGAATGACTGTACACCGCGGTAATAAAAAGGCACAAATAAGAAGCTGTCTGACCTTAAAAATAACACAGGCTGGCTCTTTCCTCTTGCTCCTTCAAGGCTGATTTAATATTGGAGAACATGTACTAGTCCTGGAGAACAGATCCAGGCTTAAACCCCTCAGGCTGCACAATGAGGAAGATTTCATCATTATTTACAACCGTTACCATTAAAAAGAATGAGCTAAATTAATCCTGGTAGTCTACACTGTAAAATATGTCAAGTACAGTAGTGATGTAGAAAAGTATAATTTTTTTTAAAAAATTTTTTGATTCATTAAAGGGAAGAGTCCGGTCAACAAGGAAAACATCAGGGTATCATTAGCTATAACTAAAACTAACTACGTTTGTGGTATTTAATGAACTTTATCTTTAATCAATAAGAAAATTAACAACATAACATTGTCGTCTGAATCATTGTGTATGGGGGCTGACATTACTGCCCATATTTGGGCTGTAACGGGCGTTTGACATTCACATCCTTGGGGCGTGGAAAGCGAAGCGGCGACAGCATTTCTCTCCGCTTTCCATGCAAGTCAATAGGAGCCGTTCTTACACAGCTGCGATCATCAATAATTTTTTCGGATTCCAGAGGACTTCACCGCTGACAATTTTTCCAAGAGCTTTTGCTGAAGCAACAATGCTCACGTGCATGGCCATCGGATGTTCCAACACAACTGGTAAAAGTGGAAAAAACATGCTTATTTCAACTTCCCGATTCATGAGCCACCCGGGCTCTGGTGTGGATTGCCAACATGAAGAGAACGGATTTGCCATCTACTCTGGCCAGAAGAGGAAAACCCGCGTCATATTGCAGTGACCATTTTGACGAAGAATGTTTTGAACATGACATGAGAGCGAGGATTTTCGGTAAGTTATTTTGTATTTTAGAATTTTTAATTTAGAATTTGCGGGGGATGTTCACCGAGCAGAGGGGCGGAGGGATACCACATGTGATGTGGTATCCCTCGCCCCCGGCATGTGCTTGGAACGCTTCTTATATTTTAATTATTATACAATAATGACCCACCTGCCCTCCCTTTTTACTAGAGGCAAATATATTAACTTAAGTCACTTCAGCGATCTCTCCTCCGGCTGGTGTGTGTGTGCGCGCTCCGCTGCATCGCCGGCGCCGTGCTGCGGCGGATGCGCGCACACACACACCAACCCACACGCACACGGTGTTCGTATACATATATACTGTAGGACCCGACTGCGTTTGCACTGGAAATAGGTACGCTGGATTTCTTTAAAAGTTCCGGTTTCTGTCAAGAAACTCTTCTAAAAAAATCCATATTGCTATCAGATGATGATAGCTCCACGGAGCTCTCATCACTGTCATTAAGTACTTCATCACTCTCTGCTTCGTACAGAACACCAGTCGTCGCCATGTTGGAAAATAGTGCGCCGTGACAAACAGAGCGTTGAAACTTGCTCAACTGCGGGTCCGCCGAGTGACGTCAAAAAATGGGAGGTGACAGTACTATTCTTGACCAAGATGGATTCCTCCACATAAACATGATTAAATAAAAATTATTCATAATTTAAAAAACGTATACTTTTTTGCACAGTATGTTGTAGTTTTATATTTAAAGTACTTTCAGTGGTTTGAATTCTGATTTTGACCGGACTTCTCCTTTAAAATTCATACTCCGTTAGCAGGAACAACAAGGGACATTAAAACACAATTTTAGTTTTCTGCTTTTATTCCCAGAACTGTTTGAGCTTAGCTGGACCGATGCAGCCAGAACCACCAACCTACTGGCAGCTTTTTAGATTTCCCTACAGCTATACAACATTAATTTAAAACAATGAAATACACTTATCCCAGCGTAAATTAAACACAGAAAGGATACCATGACCGTTGTGCCTCCCTACCTTATTCTCAGTACAGACTCTACTTACACTTCATCCCATCTTTACCTTATCAATTAAGAGCTAGCATTCTATAGAGTAACGTTTCTATAATCTATTATTGAAAAGTGTTCAATCTATAGAAATAATACAACCTGGCTGCAATAAATTATAAATTAAAATTTGGGAACTTAGGAAGAATGCCTGACTACTCAGTTTCTGCCCTCTGTTTTTGCCAAATATGTTTATTGATGTTTACAGGAAATGTCAACTTTTACTTGAAAATATTTAAACCATGACTAGTTTGGACTTATTTTTTTTTAAAGGCACATTCAGTCCCAATGTCAGTCCACTGAAAATATAAGACTCAATTGGTGTTTTATTTTTACTTTCACTTTATTTTTTATTTGCTGCTCTAAAGCCTTGAACAGGGAAATATTAATTTTGTGTACCATAAAATGTAATCAAACAGCAATCTGTGAATTTACAGCTCATTTAAAAATGGTTTCCAATAATGGGGAAATTGCATTCAGCTGTGTCAATACTGAAATTTGTTAAAGTTATTTCGCTGTCTGCGGCCACCTGTTGCCTTGTCTGTTACCACTCAGGGTCTAGCCAACATGTTAGAAGGGTTTTATTTGACTGTTATGGATGCGTTTCTTGTATTACACTAAAAATCAAGTTTTATGCCTCATCTGGTTTGATGATGTGTATCCCATATTTCTCTTATCCTTATTCCTTGTGATTTGATTTCATTTGCAGAGCCTTGGGATAAGTTTCCCCAGTCAGACTGGATGGAGAATTTCTCAGTTTTCATGTGTTACCACAGATGCTCAAGTCCATTTAGCTCTGGACTTTGAGTCATTCTAACATGAATATACTTTGATCTAAACCATACCATGATACCTTCCACTTTCGCTCTGGCTAGTGTTGCCAGAGCGAAAGTGGAAGTCTTTTGCAGTCTGTAACAGGTTTTCTTGAAGGATCGCCCTGTATTTAACTCCATCCATCTCCCCAGTCAGTTCTCTCAGCAAGGACTTTCTTCCTGCTATCCGTCCTAAATGTAGAGATCCAGGATGTGCAGCCCATGGTGGCTCCTCCAGAGTTACCGTGGGCTTCTCAGTTACATCTATGATCAATGTTCTTGTCTTCCTGATTGTTTAGACGGACAGTCATGTTTTGGTAACTTTGGGACATTGCTTTATAACCTAAATCTGCTTTAAACTTCGTCAAAACCACCAAATCTGAGCTGTCTGCTGTTTACGTGATGCTGTTTGTTCATTGGGTGGAACTAGAGCTGGACATACACTGCAAAAATAGAACTAAAAATAAGAAAAATCTTCTTGAAATTAGAGTATTTTTCCTTGATTTGAGAATGTAAATAAGATTATTTGCCGATGGAATAAGATTATTGCACTTAAATAGGGACAATTCATCTCCATCATCTTATTTCAAGTGGTGTATATCTAATTATCTTATTTTAGGAGTAAAAATACTGATTCCATTGGCAGATAATCTTATTTACCTGCTCAAATCAAGGGCAAACACATTCATTTCAAGAAAATTCTACTTATTTTTAGTTCTGTTTTTGCAGTGTAGTGGAAATGAGATGAAGTGAAATGAGTTGAACTCTTGGTGGTGATGATTATTGTTCTTGCAGTATAACATATTCACACATAAGAAAACCGGTTCTTTAAGTAGATACACTCTCCAACTTTTTTTAAAGTTTTACTTAAATACAAAGTAAACGTCCTTAATGATTGTCCCATGTTTGCATTTTTTTAAAGTAGCTAAAGCAGCGGTATCAGTCCACCAGGTGTCATGAGAAAACTTTTATCAGGTGTGCGCTATCTGCTGGTAGCTTCCTTTGAGTTGTGCTCCAGCTGAATGTCAGGCACACCCTCCCTCGCGTCTCGGTATGTCCCAGTCAACAGCGACAGGGGTGCAGCGGGTGGCTGTGGTCAGCACCCGCGAGCCATGTACAGTCAAAAGGCCGCTCTTCCTGTAATGCCTTTTGCTAAAGATAACGTGCTCTACATCTTCCACTTAAGCCTTGTGGGAGGAATTTGAGCCGGCCCTGCTCTGTTGGAAATCAAAACAAGACTACTTAGAGGAACATTACCCATGGACACACAAACACAACGCCCAACACGGAAAGGGGTAGAAAAAAAAAATAGGCTGCAATAACGCTGAAGGCACACCTCACAGAGATGTGGAAACACGAGAGCACAAGTATGTGGAGTTTCATAGAGATTAAGCGGGATCTCATTGGATTCTCGTGATAAAACTCAGCGCTTCAGTCAAACGGTGCATTCATTACACAGTGGAAAACTGACTCCTTTGTAATATAAACACACTGTTGAGGGTAAACACAGCACTATTATGTGTTTGCAGGAGGACTACATGAAGGAGAAGAAAGCTCAAATTCCTACATTTATGCATCGACTGTAGCAGGAAGAACTTGTAAAACTATAGGCAGCAATGAGGACACAAACTGAAAAGGAACTTAAAAAAAAGATTTTTCTTTTAAGATGTGCTTACTTTGTATATAAACAAAAAACCAATATGAACAAACTGAAACTCACCATTGTGGGAGGAATCCTTGCTATCAGCCACCTTTCTGAGCGCTGACATGATGGCATCAGAGGGAACGCGAGGGCTCTCTACATATTTGGGCTTCCTGATCGGACCTGCCGGCACCAACAGAGGGAAAGAGCGAGAATGAGAGAGACAGTCCGGCAAGGACACTTGCAAAAGTGGAGCGACTTAGAGGAGACGGAGCGACTTTTCACAGGATTAATACGTTCCAGATGGGACTAGAGATGAGACGCAGCGGTGTCTTAGTTGGACAGCCTCTGGAGCACTCTGTAGTTCACATAAAACTCTCCCTCTCTCTCTCCCTCTCTGACTGACACACACACACACACACACACACACACACACACACGGAGTGAGATAGCTCCCCACACCGTTAGCTGCCCTGGTTTGTCTGACAACCCTGAAGACTCTGCATGGCAGGAGGCTTCCAGTAAAACACTGCAAGCTGGCTGTGGGAATGTAAACTACATCAGGAAACCACAACAATTACCCTCTTAGTGGACTAAAAACGAGTTCAGACACACACATGCACGTTCAAAAGTAATAAGCTATTAAAAGCTTTCATGTGTTTTCATCTGTCTGTGCAGGTACGGTTTCAAAGAATGTCCTATTTCTGCAAAAAAAAAAAAAAAAACGTTACAGTGCATGGATGGATGAAGGTCCAGGTGCGCCGCTGTGAGAAAGATGATGTATCTAGGACATTTGCAATGTCCTCTGAGGAACACCCCTGTGTTTAGAGGACTTGCAACGTGCAAGGACTGGAAAAAAATCTCTCAGCAACACAGTGCTTGAAGTAGATACTTTTACAATATATATATATATATATATATATATATATATATATATATATATATATATATATATATATATATATATATATATATATATAGTGTTACTGTTATGTCACAAATCTTTCAAAATGAGAACATTTCTATATGGAAAAAAAAGGGCAAACTAAATGTAGTTTTCAAATTCCACCAACTAAAGGATAAAAAGATACTCAAACCAAACTGGCTAAGTGAGAATAGGTAAGAACCCTCCCTTGCTGAATCATGGATGACCTTATTAAGCAAGTTTTTCTGAGAAAACTGTATTTGATTTTACTCAATCACACCCAGGCCTGTCAGACTTGTGTAATCTAGAAATTCCCTAAATCAAACCTGTGTGACAACGGTAAGAAGGCTAAACGATTTTAAAAGGCAACACAACATGACCAATCTAAAGAAATCCAGAAACAGATGGGGGGAAAAAAGTCATTGACATCTATTAGTGTGGAAACTTTTATAACGGATGTCAAAAATATTTGCAATTTTATGAGATGAAACTTAATTTTTTTTTTTTTAAGATTGATTCTCTTACATCTGGAGTAAAACAAATTCAGAAAAAGATCATACTGACAATTCAAACATGGTGTTGGTGGTGGGATGGTTTTGGGCTGCTTTCAAGGTCCAGCTCATAATGTGTTTGTAGAGCGGAGATTGCTTTTTATATTCTTGTCTTTGTCCAAACTGATCACATTTTAGGCATGCATTGTTTTGTTTTTTTGCTGTTCTGATTCATTTGTATTGCGTTGTGGTAAAAAACTAAATCTTTAAGCTAAAGCAAACATTGGTAATACAGCAGAACAATAATCAAAAGCACACCAGCAAGTCCAACTCTGAAGGTTAACAAAGTGACCCAATTAAAGTCTGGACTTTAATCCAATTGAGACACCGCAACATAACTTCATGGTCACAATCTTCCAATGTTGCTGAATTAAAACATAAAATACCCATTGCAAACCATCACTAAATTCTTGATGGTAGTTACTACATGTGGAGGGCGTAATTACTTCTTCCAATGGCGCTAAGCTGTTTTGGATTGCGTCTTCTTTTTCAAATGATTTCATTTTTAAAACTGCTCTGTCTTTATCCAGGTTAACGTTGTCTGGTATTAAAATCTGTTTAATGATCTGAAAAATGAAAGTATTACAACAACAAAAAACATATTCAGATCAAGTGTGTGTGTGTGGGGGGGGGGGGGGGGGGTGAATACATTACATAGGACTTTAGCAACAGAGAAACTAAAGGGGAGGTTGCTCAATGGAGTGGTAGAAAAGAGCCACTAATCTTGTCTTTAAGGCCACGTAATTGTTTATACATTGAGGTCCAAGAGGAACACGAGTCTAAATATTAAACCGTAAAACAAACCATCGCCCCAGTAACGAGCTGCCTTTTATGCCCTTTTAAGTTCTCCACTTAGAGCCAACCGTTTCCTGTGCAAAAAAGCAAACACGGACAAAAACAAAGAGGCAGAAAATAACTTAGAAACAAAAAGGTGGGAGCATAATTTAATCCGTAAAGAAACAACATCCCCTCATATGTTGCCCCAGCCTTGACCCCATGTCCCCCAATCCGAACCTCCTCCTCCAGACTGTCGTTATCAGATGGCTCTATGTGTAACCCCAATCAAAAGTTACAGCAGAGGGAGGTGAGCCGGGACAGTCTTTTCCCCATTACCTATTTTGATAACCAGTCACTCCGATCTCAGAGAGTTCCTGGGAATCAGCCTGAAGATGTCATCTTAAACTACTGCAGCTTGATGCACAGTGCCATCTATGGATGTCCAAGCTGAAATGCATAGAGAATAACTTCTGTGGCTGCAAACCATTACACTGCATACTATAAACCTTGTTCAGACACTCAAAGCTTTAACTACGATGAACATTCAACTCAAAAGTAGGCAATGTCTTCCATGTGTATACACTATTTATACTCCCTGAACCCCTTAACATTTTGTCACACAAAAAACTTCCATTTATGTTGCCGGGAATTTTTGGTGATAAACACAAATGGTGCATTGTTGAAACGTGAAAGGAAAATAAAATATTGTTTTCACTATTTGTGTTGATTAAATACAAACAAAATTGAAAACAGTGATGTGATTATGGACTTGTACTTAGGACCTCTGAGTCAATATTTTTGCAATTACAGCAGCAAGCTGTTACAATTACAGCAGCTGTCTCCTCAAAAATGTCAAAGATTCTTTATTCTGAAGTTTTTAGGGTATGTCAAACCGGAAACTGAGCATTTTTACCTTATTGCCAACTAGCTTTCCATCAGTCAGAATGGAATCTGAGCATTGGTGAGCAGCAGTTTTAAGGCTTGTCTTAAAACTGCTGAGTTTCAGCTCAGCTTAGGTCTGAACTTTGACAGGGCCATTATAGAACATAAATAAACTTTGATCTGGCGCATCCCACTGCACCTCCAGCTGTACAATTAGGGTCACCGTCTTGCTTGAAGGTGAATCTCCATCCCTGCTTCAAGTCTTTTGTGACCACTAACACTTCAGGGTTCAGTTGTTTCCAGTCTTGCCCTGTATTTAGCTCCATGCTATCAACTCTGATCAGCTTCTCTGTGCCAGCAGCATGATGCTGCCACCACTATGTTCCACACTGGAAATGCAATGTTAGTTTAACACCACACACACCATTTTGAATACACTCCACAAACGCTCAAATTTGGCCTCATTGGGCCCTGAGCTCCTCCGGCCTTTTCCCTTCTAGGCTCATGGCTAGCGGTAAAGCTAGACCTACTGTACCATAGCTTTCTCTCAAATGGCGTTCTTTTTGCTACCTTACTGTTAAATCGGTAAAATGTACAACTACTGGTTTCTAATAAAAAGTATATATATATATATATATATATATATATATATATATATATATATATATATATATATATATATATATATTTTCTTTTTTTCCCCCAACCTGAGCTGTGGATCTCATCTCTCCCATGCGCCAAGCTGCTGACTTCCTTGCTCTTCATGATGCCATTTGTTCACTAATTTTCTCTAACAAACCCCTGAGGCCTTTAAAGAACAGCTGTATTTATATTAAGGTTAAATTACTCACAAGTGGACTATATTTACTAACTAAGTGACATGAAAACCATGTGTACCATTTTCCTCCCGTCACGTAGTTCTGCACAACTTTGCTTTGGTCCATCATATAAAATATTTGCAAATTAAATGGAGGTTTGTGGTTGTGATGTCACAAAGTGTGAAAAAGTTCAAGTGGGGTGGGGTCAAATTATGTCCTGAAAACCTAAATTTCTCCTTTGATGGTCAGCCACCACCTATTAGAGCCAGGAGTGAAATGCCTCTACTTAAAGGCAGACTATAGGGACAGAAGGACTACGTGCTACATGCTTACATCAGGCACATAGCATATTGTATGGGGAAAGAGAGCTGCCTGATGTGCGCCACGGCTGCACTTCATTGAGAAACAACAGGAGGCATAGTTTGAGTAATCGAAACCATACGCTTAAGTTCATATTTAGTTTACAAAAACTCGACAGAGGAAAAGAGGATAAACACATTTAATAACAAACATGTGGCCCGCTATTAGGGGCAATTCTGAGCCACTTCTAAGGGCTGAGGGGGTAGCGAGGACATAAAAGGCCTTCTGGCAGGACTCTTGATGTCCAACTGTCAGATGAGACTCAAGACTTCCTTCTTCCTTGAAAATCTCATTTCAAAATTTAACAGGGTGCCATTACCGCTCTGCCCTTTTAGATGGAAGCGGTGACGGATAACCGATTGCGGTTCATAACAGGCATGAAAAGGTCACAGAAATGAAAGCGCCAGATATACGACCCCTGAAGGACAAGGAGAGACGGGCAGAGTGAGACACACACTTAGATTTACCCAGAACAATAACTTAACCATGTATACAAATCTGCTACACAATCTCACCTATTATGTGTTATATGTAGGATAATTGTCTTTACTTTTCCCTTTTCAGATTAATAAAAAGGAAGATGAAAGCCATAACTCTCATGCAATTTATTGGCCCCCAGTAACGATATGTAAAAAAAGCCTTAAAAAAAATCATATTTTATTGTGGTAAAATGTAAAAGTGAAATAAATGCTTCAGATCTCCAGCAGTGAACTTCCCTACCATCCTTCTCCCCGTACGGACTGGTGGGAAGATAAACTTGGATCCAGATCTGGATTCACATGTCACACTTGCAGCTGTTTAATCTTTTTTCATTATAAGATGC
Organism: Fundulus heteroclitus; assembly: GCF_011125445.2. Lineage (NCBI taxonomy): Eukaryota > Metazoa > Chordata > Actinopteri > Cyprinodontiformes > Fundulidae > Fundulus > Fundulus heteroclitus. Next base: position 28,402,194 of record NC_046367.1, read on the forward strand.
TAATGGTCCATTAAAGAATCTGTGCTCTCTGACGGACATTTACACCTTCAAACTCCAAAAAAACAGCCAGCACCATTTTAACACCTCACCTTGGACCCATTCTTTTCATTTGTCTCCACTCCCTTCTAGAAAAAGGTTCAGGACTTTAAAAACCAAATCCAACAAATTCAAAAACTGTTTTTTTTCAACCTGTGGTTAAATCAATCCCTCCTATCACTTGAAGACACCTTATAGGCCGAATGTAGTAAATATCCCTATTGCTACTAACTTTTGTTTTGTGTATTATTTATTATTGTGTGCGATATTCCCACAAGCAATTAAATTGTTTTTCATTGTGTGAAACAATGACAATAAAATCCATTCTTTTCCATTTGTTTGCCTGTAAATATGGGCAAGTTTTTTTTTTTTTTTTTTTTTTAGGCATTTTCTTGCAGCCATTTTCACACAATGCACAATAACCTCATTTGAATGGCATGTTCTTCTGTCTTTCCTGTTTTGAAGAGAGGCTAGGAGGAATTAGCCTCTGCGTGTTATAATTACACCTAAAGGAAAACAGAAACTTTATTGTCTCAATAGAAACAATAAAGCACAAATCCAAGTGTGCTCTAGTTAAATTTCTTAACAGGAATTGGCTGGTTGACAACAATTATAGTAAAAGTAATTTTGCTCAAAACTCATTTCTTAATTTTCCTCTCCCCCGTTCCCTCACCAAATAAACATTCAAATTAAAGGTCGGATGTTTCTAAAATAATTTTAGTGTGAGATTATCCAATGAGAAAAACAGGTTAATTTAATTAAAGGCTTTATACACATCTTTTTCATGGGTAAATGCTATAAGTACTGTCATTTTTCTCCAAAACAGGAAGTTGGGTTTATATCTAAATTTAAATATATATCTTCACATTTAATTCTAAATGCCATAAATTTGATCTGTATTTTAAGCCTGACATTGTCTTGCAATACTTCATATTGAACGTCCTTGTTTTTCAGAAAAGAACAAAAGCTAGCTGAATCAGGAAGAAGTCATATGTATGATGGGCAGAGTAGGTCAGCCATATCAGAGAAGCTAGCAAACTCACCTCCAGAATACATAATATCAAAGTTATTGTGTAAAACAATGCCTGCAAACCCCCTAAAAAAAACGCAGGAAATATGGCTCAAAGAGGAAAAATTTAAATGAAACAGAATCTATTTGGGGTAAATCAACATGGCGAAATGCAACTACTGAGAACTCGCTGGTGTTCACTCTCAGACTCAGGCATCCATGACCAGCCAGCCATCAGTCAGCAGGCACAGGAGCACACATATGCATACACAAGCAGTTGCATACCTATCACCAGAAAAATCACAAAGTCCAGTCAAAGCCACTGAAAGAGAAGGATTGTAATGGCTAGGAAGTGATCAAGGAGTTCTCCCCAAACATTCTTCAACATGGACTCTGACTTCTTCACATTTCGGCTCATCAATGAGACAGTGTGCACTCTTTGTATAGCCAAGGAGAATGAACACAGCCTCACAAAAGTCGTCTTTATGCTCAAGATGTTCTGGAAACCCCTCTGAGTTCTGCATAGCAAACCAGAACCAGAAGTTTCTCATTCTGGTTCCGTCAGTAGATGTGCATTTTAAATGAACTGGCATTTTAAATAAGATCCTTGTATTAAAGGACTGACACAACACCAAGGAGCCTCCTAATTCCACTGACTGGCAAAGGAAATGTATTCAGTAAAGATCTCTGAGGCGACTCAAGATTTAATATTTCATTGTAGGGAGATTCTGTGCGATAAGAGACCCAAACTGAGACTCGTGTCAAGGGCAGTGAAGAGAACTGAAGTGTTTCCAAAGGGTGAACATCACAGGAGCCTTTCAAGGTGTCCCTGCAGCCTCACAAGGTCCACAGCACACAGCTCCCAGAAAGCCTTTAATATTCCCTCCGGCCCATCTGGTTAGTGTCAAACCTCATGAGCCAATTTAAAGGGATGATCACCCCAGAGGTGCAGCCAACCAGCTTTCAACAGAGTGCCCCCACTCCCTTTTTTATTTAAACACTGCTAAATAAAGGCACTGCTACATAAAGTGTACTCTTAGACAAAAGAAGATGTATTAACACTCACTAGCAGATTTTTTTTTTATTTGTTAATAATGTCTATAATAATATTCACCTTTTGGAAAAGGTGGTTTTGTTCTTGCCATTTTATTTCTCAGATTTGTTGAGGAGGTAAAAAGACATGAACATTTCATTTAGGTTTTTAATCAAATTCTCTGATCTTTGTAAGTTTTATACAAAACAGTTTAAACAAAAACATGTCCCGCATCTTTTTTATAAAGTGAGAATTTGTCCGGACACAATGTCTATTACAGGCTGTGAGGATTACACTACTAAGACATCTTATTTTACCCGTCTATTGAGCTATTTTTTTGTGATTCATGTTATACAAGACTATTATGACTAAACACAAGAGATTCACCAAAACAAATCGGCTAGAGACCAGAATCAATTTTATGAGTCCCACCACTGATCAGTAAATGCTGAAAATCTGATCTTGTTTTCTCTCAGCTGATAACTGATAGCTAACAAGTCCAGTTGACGACAACACTCTTCGGGTTGGAAGTTTACTGAGGGAACAAGGCTCAAACTAAGCCATTTTCTGCAGGAGTGAGGTGTTTAAAATGAAGTCAGGTGAGTCAAAATAGATGTAACAATCTTCTAAAAAGGAAACACTGTTTTCTACAGAGATAGTCAGCAGATAACAGAACACTAAACATGCAGATACGTTATTTACGTCTTGCAGATTTAAGATAATTTCTGATAGAAATGACACTGGCATGTCTCGCTTTATGAAAACAAAGGGAAGTTTAAGGAGTAGTAGTAGTAGTATAAGTAGAAACAAGAATGTAACTTTCATTGAAATATAGCATGTGGAAATTATTCAGCAAAATCTTTCACCTGCTGAGAAGCTTTTTGCATATTTCCATGGATATTTTGACAATTCATCTTTGGCTCTGAGGTTGACAAGCCTCCTTGCAATAAAAAAAACTTATCTTTAGTTCCCTGCACAGACTATCAGATTCAAGTGGGAAGTCTGGCTGGGAGACTACAAAACTTTATTATTACTCCCTGTCAGAAAAAACACATATTTGTCCATTTAAATGATTAATTTAAAGCTAAATCTGGGAATAACATTGGACGGAATATATTACACCACAGTTACTGTGTTTTATCCCTTTGAGCATAGCTCTGTCTGTCAAGGGAAACCCTGAATTTGGAAAAGCTTGCAGTGTTCTGGAAATATGAGTTAAGATAAGGGTTTGCCAGCCCTACAAGAACAAAACAAAGAAACTGACATTCACAGTTAGTAATCTCTCTCTCTCTCTCTCTCTCTCTCTTTTATTACAGAAAGTCCTTATAAGGGTTCTGTGTAGTTACAACATATCAATAAGCAAATCTGAGCAAATTGGAGCTTTACAAAACTGGTGACTGGATATAAGCCACAAAATCCCTGATAGGGAGATCTCTCTTTGAGACTAATTGGTGATTATCTCTTAAGCAATCTCATCACAAGCAATGTGCTCGATCATCCAACATTATTAAAGCCTTGTTCCACAAATTAAATTGCTTGCGTTATGCAACGACCTGCTGACGGGTCACCACATAGACAGCACCGATGTTGTAATTTATCCATCATATTTCAGCTCTATAAAGTCCAAGCTTTGATACTGGAGCCTTTTTCTGACGTTTCCTCTGTTTAGGGCCTAACTCTAAAGTTGTTTGCTTAGACAGCCCCTTTTAAAAGGTCATGTTTTTATTGGGTCAGTCTCCCCGAAAGACATCTCTACAGAATTATGGAGTGGTCAAAATGTTTTTTTTCTTCTATCCATGTAAAAGAAAAAAAAAGCTTGATCTCTGTTGGACGTTTCCTTGCTGTCTTGGCTGATCAATGGATGACTCATTCCTTGAGCCCAAATGAGACAAAGCTCCCATCCAAACTAATTAGGCTCTTTTAAAAATAAAGATTTGCAAGAGACAGGTCCCAATGTAAGCACACTGCATATGAAAAGGGTTGTTAAATAGATACAACGCCTTTGACAACTATAAAAACTTATGAAAAGCCTTTTTATTATTCTGGTATCTGTCAATACATAAGAGAAGCAGCTTCACCTCTGCATCAACACACCTTTAAATGGAAGTAAAAATTCCTGCGACAGGCATCCAATCAGTGGCATCTTGTATTGCATTAAGTGCCAATAACCTCCCGTTGTTTCAGAGAATTTGGATAATAACCTACAGTCAAAACTCCTTTCAGTTTGCTAAATGCTGCATTGCTGGGACACATGTTTTTAACCATGCAGATGGCAAATAACTTATTCTAACCAGTGGAGGTCACTGTGGACATACCCAGGAGACAGTCAAAATGTGGAGCATAGAAAGTTTCTAACCGAAAGGGGCTTAAAAGATCCCAGTGTTGGTGTCATAAACTGTGTTCATTGAAGATTTTGTTTCTTAATGCATCTTTGATCCTCGCTCAGTCGTAGCAAGCAGAGAGGGAACAGGACAGGTACCCATGTGGGGGTGCGTTGAGCCCAGCGGGGTCCGTTAGGGGTTTAAGGGGTGTTTGTAAGATGACAGTAATGTGCAGTCACTGTTCAACACATGTCGTAGCCCCGCGTTTCATGGTGAAGCCCTGGGCTTAATTGATCAAAGCTGCGGCGCTCAACGCCACCAGACTCTGCGGCTCAGGCACCCGTCACAGTCCTAATTAACTCAATGTTTTGCTGTTGTCCCCCTGTGAAGTTTTCATGAAAAGGACAACCACCAACTTAGAGGCTCTCAAACTGCAATAGATTATCCAATGTGTCAGGAAATGACGGCCAGCCGCAAAAAAAAAAAAAATGCTTTCTGTGTCTGGGAAACCACTTCCCGAAGGAGCTCAAAGAGGTGAAACGTACAGAAGAGTACGGCGAAGCTTTTAATGAAGGCTGGTAGAAGCATTTACAAGGTCGACAGAACTCATCCTAGGATGGCTGTTAAATTTAGCCTACACCAACACACACTCTTTTAAACACTTTGAGTGCTCCCTCCAGGAAGTAAGGAAGGACATTTGGCACCAAAGTAATTTCAACATTGGGTTGGAGCCCATACATAGTTTAAGAAAAGTTTCTGATCACTTACCCACTGGTTTATCCTCTTAAATCTAGTGCAACAGCAGCTCTAACCCAGCTGGAGGCAGAGCTTTGAGGACAAAACAGTCTGACTAAACAGTTGTGACCCCTTTGTTACCAAAAGTCCCTTAAAGCCATATTAACCAGACAGCATTCAAAAAATATATAAAAAAAAAAAAAATGTTTTTGTAGTCAGCTTGAATTAGCCATGCTCTGATCTAAGAATTAGGTTTCTGGATTAAATCTCAATATTAACATTTAAATATCTTCTGATACAGATACAGTACTTTCTGATGCAGATCAGTTTGCTTTATTGTCGTTTTGTCATGGTGCGTTTAAAGGAATACCAGATAACCACCACAAGGTGCTGTAAACCACACTGTCACTGTTTGGGCACATACTATAGTAGACTTTATTCATTAGTAGCTGGACAGAAAGAAGGGCAGAGAGAGGAGAAGACATGCAGTAAATGGCCCAGGAATCGTACTCGGGACGGCTGCCTCGAGAGGTGTAGACTCAGCATATCTGTAGTCGCTGGACCCAGGCTCTGGAAATAAATGCTTCCGGACATTCAAGACATTTTTCGGACAAAAAATTGGTTGGCTGCACTCTTCCAGTGCCGCAAATGCAAATTTTCCAAGCTAATTATATATACCTGGTCCGCTAGAGGAACTTTCACTACCCGTGATGCCCAAACACAAAGTATATTTGTAGTCATGGTTCTCATAAAGCCTATTAAAAGAGAGTGAGGACGAAACAGGACTTAATAGTTATTGTTACTACTAAATAGCGCTAAAGTGTTGCAAATGACTTGGCACGGGGTCGCATGCTGGCGATCTGATAGTGAAAAAAAAAAAAAAAAAAGACTTTTGCACCAGGAAAACATTTGCAGAAGCCAGCACCTAATGGAGTTAAAAAAAAGTATTATATATATATATATATATATATATATATATATAATGCATAAGTCATTTAAAGCCCATCCTCCCCCTTTTCCTCATTGTGAAAAGCATTTGTTTGTACTGATATTTTGGCTGTGCCATGCTTGAACACTGCTTGAGCTCCACGTCCAATCTGTTCCACAATTTCACTCAGTAAGCAGAGATACTAAAAATATTTTAACACTGTACGTGGCCGCTAATGTTTAAAGTTCAACTTTAGTCAAAATCAATTTCTGAATATTTCCAGGAAGTTAATTCTTTATTGCTTGAGGCATGATTTATGCAGTCTGAAAATTATAATCTTTTTGATTTTAAGAATAATTCATTTGCGTGATCTCTGTAACCAGAATTATGAATTATTCTTATGGCTCTTTTCTGCAGTGTGAATAGCGGTTGTATTGTAGATTTGTAAGCATTACCCCAGACCTCTACACAGTAATTTAAATACGGCAGAATCAGAGAACAGTGGAGAATATGGAGTGATTTTTGCTCCAGAATGCATTTTGCTGTTCTCAAAGCGGATATGTTCAATTTGCTATGTGTATGCTTCATATGCGACTTCCACTTTATTTTATTGTCAATTATTACTCCAAGAAATTTGTTTACTACATACCCTTTCAATATCCACTTCATCTATTTGTATTGATACTTCTGTATTATTATTGAAGTTTCCAAATAACATGAATTTGGTTTTACTTAAGTTTAATGATAATTTGTTTCTGTCAAACCACATTTTGAGTTTGTGGATTTCAGTAGTAATAAGAGTAGTTTGTGTAAATCCCCCACCGAACAGAAAATACTTGTGTCATCTAAAAATAATACTAATTTGACTATTTTTAAAACACGGCATATGTCATGCTAATAAAAATCAAATAAACCAAACTTTTTCTTAAGAAACCCCAATGACTAAATTAAGGGACAATTACGTTTGTTTTATTTACATAAAAGAAACTAACCTTTTCAACTAAACGTAGTATTTCAAGTCGCTTCTCCGGCTCCACAGGAAAGCAGCATTAGCCCACATGTCGATTTCGTCACAGAGCTGAGACATTTCCTCCAGCGTGTTTATTAACTACAGGTGTGAACTCTTGCCTCTAAGGGGTTTTCACAGGTACCTGTGAGGACAGGGCAGGAGAGCCGGACCCTGCCCCCAACATCCCTCCATCATCCTTCCTATCCTCTCTGACCATTTTTTTTCCTCCTCATGCCTCAGAGCACCTCAAGAGCAATATGCTTTTAATGAGTCTTCCCTTCCTCCGTCCTCAGGGTCCCTTTCACCTTCACAAGCCATACCTCCTCTCTAAATCTCTCTCCCTCTGCCTCCCTTCAGTTCAATATGAGCATCGCATCAGCACATTATTTTGTGAGTTCAACAATCACTGCCATTTCTGAGATAATGTAACAGATTTACCGTGAAAATATAAACTATACCTGTGTTCTTAACGTTTGTTGGACAACCGCATCTCATTTTGTTAAGACTTTCCAACACTGGATGGATAATGAAATGGAGGGTGGGGGGGTGGGTGGCAGATTAGGTGGCTAAAAGTTAGAGACGGAAGATCATTCATCAAACTTGAACTCCATTTTACGAACCTTTACAAAATTCGTATATTTGAACACGAAATTTGAAGTTTAAAAGAGAGTTGTGCCTAAAAAGCACAGGCTTGTATGAACATAAAACCACGTTATTCGGCGTCCCATCTGCTGATCTTTACACTAAACAGATCAAAGCTGCAACCACTCTAAACAATAGCTACGTAGCACCACAGATGAGCGCCACATGCGAGCGGGGGCCACATTGACCACTTAAAGGATGTCTCTCCTCTTTGCCAAGTCTCTAGAGCACAAAGACTCAGGTTGGAACAAGTTTCGCTACAAAAAAAAAGGTATTCATGGCTTTGAAGCCCTCCACAGCTGGTGGCAATGTTCTCAACGTGTCAGACAGGAGAAGTCCCGGCAGAGTTCGATCCAGTGTAAATAGATGCCTATTACCAGCCACTGCGGTGTACAGGGTGAAGCTCAAGCCACCTTTTCTTTGATTCACGGTAATCAAATACAAGGTGGAAGTGACAAAACTGGTTTCTGCACGCAGACAAACCCCACATTCATACAGGTTGAATGCAGACTATTCCAGCTGTCGAGATATTACGAGTGATTCATGCAGATGTGATAAAATATTCAGAGTCTTGGTATAAAAACTTCCTTCCTAACAATAAAGATTATTTAAGGATAAGGACATTTTAAGGCTAATTCATGGATTCTGCAACCAATCAGCACAATGTTGTTTTCAGCGCTCCATAGGTGACTGCAGGCAACTTGAAAAGCTTTATTGTTACAGACTTATTTTTTTTGCTTATATATCAATCTCTCACCTAGAAGAGAAAAAAAAACACCAAAGCGGATGATGAGCAGAAGAGCAGCCTTGACACCTGCGGTTATCCACATCCCTATAACCTTTTGTTGAGAGAGTACAAAAACTGGAGACTGAAAAGAAATGAGGCTTTGGCACTGCAAACCCAAAACAGAGAATGAAAAGATAAACACCGAGTTGAAAAGAAGATGTGGAAAAACTTTACAAAAAGGAGATTTCCTTAATTGATCCCAGGAATGGGCTCAAGGGCCCAATCGAGGCATTTTTACATTATCTGTATCCGAGTCTCAAGCAAAACTCAGCTGCTGATAACTGTTGTTGATGTACTATCAGATATTATTTCAGCTGCACTCCAGTAACTGTAATATAGACAGTGCACACCATGACGTTGAGCTAATGAATCAGGAATTTAGCAAACAAAGAGATGGAGCGATCAATCAAACAGAGGTCAGAGCCAATTTTCCCTTAGCCGGCTCATATTTGTTTTTCCTGTTTATTAGATAGATCAAAATTAAGGAGTCCCAGAATTCTCTGGCTTTTGTGTTTATCAGAAACCAGATAAAGGCCTCAAAGTAAACCAGGAAATTAGCGTAGGGCAGCTAAAGCATGATCGGTGCATCACAATTTTTCATCTTTTGCAATGATGATAATAGAGGAAGAGGGACTGTAATGGCTGTTGTAGATTCTGGTTTCTTTGTGTGTGATGTCATATGCTCTATATTGTGGTCAGATCTCCCCCAGACACATGTCTGTGGGTGTGCATGCGTGGGTAGAGAGGGTAAGGGGATTAGAGCTTGGCTGAAACCCCATCCATTACATTACAGCATGAGAAAAAACTTTTCTATAAGTTTTGTCCCTACACATTAAGTGTAAATAAATGTAAATGGACTGAACTTGTATAGTGCTTTTCCAGTCATACTGACCACTCAAAGCGCTGTACAGCCGAGCCACATTCACGATTCACCCAATCACTCTCACCAACGCGCACACATTCATTCACCGGGGTTAAGTGCTTTGCCCAGGAACACATCGACATGTGACAAGCTGGAATCAAACCCACAACCTTCCGATTGCAAGACGACAACTCAACCCATCAAGCCACAGTCGCCTATTAAAAGTAGGACCACTTTCACAACACGTCATATCAAATTAAGAGTAAACATCCTAGCGTTTGGCAAACTACTCCAAAAGACAACTGATTTGTACATCTCTAGTACACACCTAACTAAAGGGTGAATTGTTTATACCATAAAGTCTAATGAAACTCTCCTTTTATGGAATTTAATCTTTAAGGTCTCCCCACAAGCAGATCCACCCACCTATTTTCAAAACATAATTATCCATGCATCCACACTGTTCTAATTATAGCTCATAATTCTCATAATAATGGGGTCATGAAAGGTCAGAAAAATGATCTATCTATACCTATCGATATATCAATCGATCGGTCGATATATCGATATATATATCATCACATCACAGTTGCCGATTTCATTGCTTCCTTTCATTTAAAACTTTGGCGTTACACTTTCTACTGGATCTCTTCTCTCCTTCTCTCCAGAAATCTTCATGGGCTGTGTTTACACATTACGTCATGCAAAGGATTGTGGGATTCCTTATAGCTCCTTAGTGCCAGTAAGGGACATTGGGAGCTCCCTATGCTACAGGAACTATGATAGGAAGCATACAGGCTCTGTTTCCTACCTCCTTCCTTACTGACTGCACTACTTTATCAGGGCAAAAGATGACACATTTACGCTTTGGCTAAAGAGATATCTTGAACACAGGTTGCTGGTTGTGTAACAATTATGGAATTGTGAGCGGTAATATAGAAGAAGAAACGTATATTTACATAGTAATCTCTAACCTGATGAGAAGCAAAAATGATCTTGCCATGATATAAATATAATTAACATGCAGAACAAAATATGAAATTTAATTCTTAAAAGGGACCAACATGAAGTAAAAATATTAAAATGGAGAGCTTTAAAAACAGCAAAGCCCATTTCAGAAGCAGCAAGAGAAGTATTAGGAAAAAGTACCTGGAGATCTCTTGTTTTGGCGTAAGGGCATCATGTAGGACTGCCGGGGCAGAAGAGGTGAGGAAGGAAGAGACATGGACACTCCCTTGGCAAAGCCTAGCTTCAATACCTCATCTTGTGCATAAAGATGACTACTGCCAGGCCCCTGAGGCAGGGGGTTACCCTCTGCTGGGAATCTCCTCTGAGCACTATGGCCGCTAACATCACCTGTTGAGGAGAACCACAATTACCTTACACCAAAAGAAAAAGCAGTGAGTTCACAGGAACAGATGGCATGCACTACATTTTGATGTCTGTACTGATCTTAACTCAAGAAAAAAATATGTCATGGTGGTGGCGGGGTTTTTTTGTCATTATTGTTTGAGTGTTCCACATTGTATATGAAAAGCGATGTATAAATAAAGACTGGTCGTTTGAAGAGTTTCTGTCTTAAAGCATAAAACTGACATACACAATTCGCAACACTTTCTTTTGTATTCCCTGTTTGGCATGTTCTACAGTAGCTATAAAAGGAGAGCCATTTTTCATTATTTAGTTTAAGCATCCTGTCCTCTGCAGCACAAAGGGAGTACAAACATGTTAAACTAATCGAGCAGATGGAAGATCTCAAGTGGAGGACTTTTTTCTTCTTATCTTCTACATGATGATAAGAATCCTTCTTGATGAAGTGAAGACTACTGGTCATAATACGTCTACCCCCGTTTTTCTCTTGGCACCATTAGACCGCAATGACGTTATGTTCCTTTTTTTTTTTTTTTTCTCCTAAGGAGTTTCAGCAAACACGTTTTCATCAATTCTGGTTCGCCAAACGAGGCAGTTTTTTGCAAAAGGAAAAAGGAAACCTAACACTAGTTGATAGCCATTCAAAAGACCTTTTTCCCCTGGCACTAACATCCTGTTTTTAACAGCGTAGAAGATGTGCACACCGGATACTTTAAGGGAACGTGATGGATCCATTACAGCAGTTTGTAAAAAGATTTGCCTCCAGACACTAAGCCCTGCTGCTCAGAGCTGACTACCACGGTCAGCTTAAGAAAAGGATTTTTTATTTTTTTTTAACCGTAAAGCCTTGGTTCTCTGAAATGAGTTGCACCTCGGCCTGAAAGATAAATAAATGCCATGCCTTTCAGCTTTATCATCAACAGAGTTGTCCCTGGGAGCCGGTACTAGAATGTGCAACAGGACACCGAGGTTAACTGGGGCTGCTGCTTTTGGCAAAAACTTTAAAGTGTGTTATCTGCTTTTTAAGAAAAGAAAAAAAAACTGCAAGTACATCCCAATAATAAGTTTGATTACAGGAGAGTAAACACTTGTTATAACCCAACTACATGAAGAAAACGAAACAACTGCTGTGGTTAACAAACTCTCTCTCTAATGAACACACTGGACTGTTAAAGCTATTAATGAGTTCCTGGGGACACAAACAAGGATGTCTGCTAGAGGTGGAAAATAGTAAAACAGACCTGGCCAGGGGGAAAAACAAGACTATTGAATGTGTGTTTAAACCCGGAGGTTATGGGCCTGTGAGCGTTTCCCATGCCTCCACGAAACACGAGAAGGACATCAAGTTAGTAGAACACTAAGATCGGCATTTAAATACAGATACTATAAAGTTTCCCTGATGACACACTGGATGTTCCTGGCTGGTATTTGGATTATTTCATGGGGGAGTAGGGTAAGGGTTTTTTCACTTTTATCAAATCTGCTCATTCCGTTCCTCTTCGAATATGGTTTTGGAGTCAGTAATGGAGGACACATGACCAGATTTCACACATCTAACTGCATAATATTTATGTGAAGGAACTTTTGTGGTTTAATCCTAAAAACACAAGTTGTAAAACAACCCCGTTCCAACTTTCAACACCGAAAACAACTATTCATTCCCTAATCTTCAGAGCTGGAGTACGGTGAAGGTTTTTCTTTGTACGTAAAAAGATTAATTTGTAAGCGATGAACCATCAGCCAGGAAACGCATGATAACTCTGTAGGAGCAGCAGAGCTCCATATCTCAGGTGGAATAGTCTCTTGGCAGGACAACTACAAACTACGTACTCTAGGGCTGCACAATATATCACAAATTCAGTGTAAGCAATATACATATCTCGGAAGAACTGCCTGGATTGCAGTGTTAGCCAATTAAAGGAGCATAGCACATGTTCCACTGCAACTACATAAGTCTTTTTGTTTAGAGGCGTGACGTCTTCTGAGGTAAGAAAGCTATAAATATTGAAGTTAGGCCGCGTTCTGTCCCTAATGCATCGATTACAGCGGAGACTCAACAAAGTAGCCAGGTGAATGAGAGCATGCAGGGCTGCAAAACGTCCTATATGCACCATGTTGTTGGCATAAAAATATTTAATTATTAGTTTATATCAGTAGCTTCTAGCTAGACAGACAACACAGGGGTCTATACAGGGCAATATAAGAAGGAAACCTTCAAAAGATTTGGGGCTAGGGTGGAGGTTCCCTAGGACATGGAGCAAAAACATTATGGTTTTGATTGAACCACATTCATGAGTAAGAATGGCCTAGCCAAAGTCCAGACCTTAATCCAGTTTGTGTCTAGGTTTATAACCAATCTGTGGTGCGATCTGAAAATGGTCACCAATGCTCTCCATCCAATTTAACTGAGTTTGAGCTACCTTGCACAACATAATCTTACCTTAAGATGTGCAAAACTGGTTGAGACATCTCCCAAAATGGCCTGCAGCTTTTAATGCAGCAGAAGGCGATTTAATTTCCACATTTGTATAAAAACATCTAAAAAATCTCAATCCTTTTTTCATCCACTTCCCAATTTTCCACCAATCTGTGTTGTTTTAAAAGTGTTCCAAAGAAGTTACTATGAATTTTGTGGTTCTAATGTGATAACATATAAAAGGGTTTAAAGATTACCTCATGCTTTGGCAAAGTACAGTAAAATAGTACGATTTGACAGTTTTCTCTCCAGCTATCTAGCCCAAGATTACAGATGTTGAACACCTTTTACCATCTGTTAGAATACTGTATCTTGTTACAATCGCACAGACGTTTCCTGAAGCTCTGTGCATGTGCCAGAAGATGCATAAATGACTTTACCTGCTCACAGCATGGTGGGAAAAAAAACTATTGAGCTCCACCAATAATATGGTGCGAGTCATGACGCTAGCTCAGAGCATATTAATCTATTCTGCAGAATTGAAGTTGCACACTCATCACTGCCGCAAATAAAACGGATAAATTATAAACCTCAAGACAACGTGTATTACATCACTAGTAAAACAGACCATGCATCAGCAGACCTTGCTAAATCATAACTGCAGATGTGGTGAACCACATTGGTGACATTTTGGTTCCATTCATTAACTTCTGTCTTATTTCTGAGGCTTAATCCCTGAAGGCTCTAATGCAAAGGAGGCACGCTCCTATTAGCACCCTCTGGATCCGTTTAGCAAAAAAAAAGAAAAGTGTACCATGGGACTGCTGGCCTAACCAGAAGCAGAGACCCATTTTCTGCAATCTTCTGCCTCCCCAACATGGGCACAAAGCTGTCCTGTGTTTTAAGACTTGTGAAACAAAGAAGAATGCTAGTAAAAGGAAACAGAAAGGCTCAATGACACCTCTGCATGCCTCCAGACGTGGCAAAAAGGGTAAATGAGCCTGCAAAAGGCCACTACATCCAGTTACCCTGACCTGACTGGAACATTCAGCTCGGACAAAGAGCAACACTTCAGTATGGAGCCTTGCACTATATAGATTAAAGTGCTTTATTTATGTCTATACAGTTTTTGTGGGATTGAACGTTGCAAAAACTTGAAAGAATATCAATTTTTTTCTCAACAGCATCTCTGAACAGACACAAACATATAGAAAATAACATTTTTGTTTCCCTGATGACAAACCAGTCGTTCACAATATGCATCCGCTTTTTAGTGCCATTTACCAACTTTCCAGCTTAGAATTTAGAGATACAGCAAAATTACAACTACGCAATCTGAATGCATGTTATGAACCTAAAAGCTCCTGAGCTTTATTTGTTGAAAAGATTGTATTTAGGCATTAAATACAACTGGGGAAAATGAAAAAAAAAAAATCAATTGTAAGCCTTTCAAGTTGTCTAAATCAATACTTTGGGCAATCCTTTAATCAATTACAAAATACAACAAATAGTCTGAACAAATTGCAATAAAAAGGATCAATTGGAGAGGGTGTCTTTTAATTAACAAAACTACACATTTATACATCAACATTTTTGCAGTCAGCTCCTAACTTTCTGAGGTCACAGCAGATCGTGGCCGATGCAGGTTTCGGTCCTGCTGCATGCTAAAAGTATTAAGATGCAATTTTGGTCGTTGGTTCTGAAAACAAGAGGCGCCACATAAAAGCTCGCCATCGAAGTGCTGGTGGATGTGCAGCGGAGTGCTATGGTGACTGAGCTGCCATCTGACCGACGCTACGATACACAGACGGACACAAGGGCAGAAACTCGCCGGTGCTATTTCAGTTACTTTCCAAGGTCCTGGATGGAGCAAGGCCTGCAATTTTAGCCCCTTCTGTGGTCGAGGAACTCGGCTCTTTCTAATTATACGGCACTGGCCCGGGATGATGTAAAAATGATTACAGTCCCTTACATGCTCGTTCCCCCTCATCAAAGGAGAGATCCAGAGCCCACATGGGCCATACCCACCCTATAAAATGGCTTGATATTATTTCAAGACATCGATTTGCAAAAGTTTGCCATTAAATAAGAAATCAATCAGTTGCAATGTCTCGAAAAGGTTTTACATTTTGTCACATTACCATCAAAAGCATCAGTTTACTGATATGCTGTGGGATAGACAAAAAGCTGTGCACACTTGTGAATCAGAAGGTAAATGATACATGGTTTAAACATTGTATAACAAATAAAAATCTGGAAAGCATGGTGTGTTTTTAATGTAGCCTCGTTTAGTAGAGACATCTTTCTGCAATTAAAGCTGCAAGACTTACGGGGTATGTTGCTACCAGCTTTGCACGTCTAAAGTTTGACACATGTTACATGTTTAATTGTGAGTTTATTGACTAAAGTAATTAAACTAAAAGTTGAAGCATTTTGTTAGTAAATTATTTTATTTTGAGAACGCCAGTGGGTGAATTCACTCCATCTATTGTTATATAATACCACACCTCACCAGTCTGGTATTTATAAAACAACTGACAGAGACGTAGACCTGTTTGGCTTTTAATTCCCGATTATCATCTCGAGGCGCCTCGACTTGGTAATTTAGAATAAAATTACAATATTTTCTAATAATTTGGCCTTTTGCATAATGCCGTTTCTACACTAATGTTCTCTAACAAACCTCTAAGGCCTTCTCTGAACTCTATTTACTTCTTAAGGGTAAATAGTATTATATTAAGTAATGTAAAAGCCTTCGACTGGAGCGGACTTTATTTTATGGCATCAGATTAAAAGAGGCTAAATACACATGCGCTCCACACTTCTCAGATTGGCATTGGTAAGATTTTGAAACTTATTTTCTCCCGTATCAAAATTACGCCCAAATTCAACTTAGTATGCAACATAAAATAGCAATAGTTCAAGTTTAATACTATTGCAAGACACTGAATGTAGCTAAATCAAGTTCAATTATCTTTATTAATTATAAATTGATTGCACATCAACAGTTTAACAAAAACAACACGTGATAGACATTTGCTACAAATCATAACAACTGATTTGAACATCTAAGAGCTGCAGGGACAAATGAGTTTTTCAGTCTTGGCAGTGGATATCTGTACCCGGACGCGAACGACTTGAACTCGTGGAGCAGCTGTGATCTGAATCTGCCAAGATCGTTCTGGCTTTTCTGATTGACCTCACCTTGCACAGTTCAGTTGAGTTATTCAATGTTGCACCGGCGACTTTGCCACACACTTAAGAAATTCTCAACAGTTTATTTTCGTTCTTGCAAGTTAACAGCCAGAACCAGCAGATGAAGCTGCATGGGATTTACCGTTAAAAGCAATCCAATCTTACATCACATGTACAGTGAAAGACAGAAACTTCTGTTTGTTTACACCGTACTATGATAAACTTAGGCTAAGTGTACTTAACGTGCTAAGATTACAATCAACTTCTAAAAATAAAAACAACACAAAGCCAAAACCAAAACACAGCCAACTCAGTTCAAATTTCTGCCGGCCAGCTCGATTCGATACGTTTTCTTTTATGAATAAAGTCTGGACAAAGTCCTTAGCGTCTGGTGTAAAGCTGCCGTGGAATGTGGCTCGTCACTCCTTCTGAGGGAATGCAAAGGCCCCCTGACAGATACAGCCTCAAAAATATGCAATGCATTCACTCCAGCTTGCTTTTCAGGACCGTCCGCTGCTTTTATTTTGTGACAAAGTAGGTAAAGTCCTGAGTGTGAGGGGTGACACCGTTCCTAATCATCACCATTCACGTTTACTGTACATCAGCAAAAACACACACCAACCCGTTTACAACAAGTTCATCTTATGGCCTTAAAGGGACAAAAGGAGACTATAATTAATGCATATTCTTTCAATCAAAGCACAAAGCCTGATGACAAACGGACAATTCACCACAGAGGAAAATTCTCTCGCTAGACTGAGTGCCAATGAGGAGTCTCTGTGTACTTCCGAGACCAGGGAGACAGTCTCACAAAAGCTGTCATGGTTAACCCACGGTGACCCACAGGGAGAAGAGAGAAGCAGACAACAAAGAATACAGAGTGGGGGAGGGTCCGCACAGCCATCATAATGATCAAGGACAAGGACTAAAAGGTTAATATGATGCAAAGTCTTCAGGTTTTACAATACTTTGAAATAGAAAATATACCTACGGAACACTCTGGAGAAATCTGTTCTTTCTCGTCAGAGTTATCTAGTCACAAAGCATTTCAATCATCAAACGGTTTCCATTAAATCCAATCAAATACTGTAAAAGTGAGCTTAAGGGAAAAAAAAGCACACTAATGGATATTGGCAATAAATAATAAGGGAACCTGTTAACTTTCTCGCAACACATTTTGTTTACCCTTCTTCATCCCCAAAGCTGTTTTATTTTAGATGTAAAATCAATTTCATGGACACTGAAGGCCAAACAGTGGCAAATCTCTTTCTCACAGCTTTTTCTTTCATTTCAAGTCTTGGTAATATATCAAGTGGATTTGTGGGCATTTTTGGCTGTGGAATTTGAATTTATTTTCTGTAAAAAATTACATTCCTTAACTTTTTCTTTCAAAATATTCCCACGGGCAATTAAAGGATTACTCATCGTAGCTGGTGGTCCACGAAGGATGGAAACCACTCTGCCAATTGTCTGTCTTTAGTTTTAGCTTCTCTGAACTAAGCGCTCCTCCATCCTTGTGAAACAACTTAATGTATTCCTACGCCATACTAGGGTTTTGTTTTGCTGTTTTTTCAGAAAATTTAAAAGACTTAACAGCATCTTGAATCTAAAAGCACTAAGATTGTGTTCATTTTTTTCCTCCACTGCAGTCGCCTGAGCTCTGGAATGCTTTCCTCGATGGCCCTGAGGGAAAAGACTGGCAGGGAAGGGTATGTGTGTTTCTTGGGGATAAGAGTAGAAGAGGGGGGAGGAAGTAAAGGGTAGCACTGGCCAAGAAGCATGACATTTCCCATTCCTCTTCATAAATTGGCAATTTAAGCATATATGGGAAAAAATGATGTGCCTGAGACTGACTTAGCCATGTTTTAGCTGACGATTTGCGACAGCGGAGATATACGAATGCCAATGAAAGAGACTGACAGATGAGAATTTCTGTACGGTACTTGATAGAAGAAAATGTCAAGTGAAACAGATTTTAATTACACTATTCTGGCTATAAGAATATCACAAAAAAAATTTACCATGACCTGTTTGACCTATCTCAGGACACTCTATAAAGTAAAGATGGCATGTGCTGTAATTATGAAGACATAGAATATGACTTACTTTGTTCCATCAGGTTAGCTTGAAATCAGTACTTCTTTTTTAACCCTAACTACAATGTTCAGCCAAAATTAAGTTTTGTTCGTTTATTCCACTCCCTAAACTCTGATTCTCCTAGATAAAATCCAGTGCAACAAGGTGCTTTGATAAAGTATCACCTCAGGGCACTTGATTTTTCTTTGTAACAAACTTGGAAAACTCCTGGACTGCATCCGAAATCTTCTATTTATAGCTCCTAGCTCCTGTTTCTCGACCTTTCATGAGGTCAACAGTAAGAACTCTATCGCAGGGAGGACAATTTGCTTTGGACTGCTGTGCCCATTTCAGACACCCTTCATCTCCAACGTCGTTACACGACAGAAACGCACATCGATGGTTCCAGTCAAATCCGGGCCTACAACCTTCCAAAAACAGAACTGTGCACTCACTTATCTCCAGAAATTTTCTGGAATTTCCATGAGGTGGGCTGTCCTTATACATCATGTCACGAAAAGGATTGTGAGATCATTTATAGCTCTTTAGTACCTGTTAGATAAATAATAAATCCCAACAAAAGACTTTTACCTCAGGTGACATGATGGGTAAGAGTTCAAGAAGGATAAATACTTTTGCAAGACACTTTACAACATGTTTTGTTTGCATTATGGACAAAGGAAAGTTATTAGCGGTCAGGTAGTATAGTCGTACTTTTAAGTACAAGTTTAATTTGTTTGAGTGAGTAATTCCTATCTGAAAACAAATTCCCTCCATCTATCCATCCATCGTCTTCTGCTTACCCAAGATTGTTGCGAGGGCAACAGGTTCCTCAAGGAAAACCCGCACATCCCTCTGCACAGAGTCTCTCTCCAGCTCATTTATGGCAAACCACAAGGCTTTCCCAGGCCAAAAAGAATATATGCAGTCTCTCAAGCATATTCTGGATCTTGTCCAGAGTCTCCTCCGGTGGGTGTTGCCAGGAAAACCTGCAGAGTGGAGGAGTAGCAGCAGCAGCTCTACTTTAAACTCTACTCCCCTCCCTAAGGAGGAGCCTGGTACCCCATAGAGGAAACTCATCTCTGTCACTAGAAGCTTGTTGTATCATCATCCAACTCATGATCATAGAGTAAGACCAGGCATGGACAGACTGGTAAACCAACTAGTCCAAATTATATCCATCTCCCATTCCACTTCCATTCAATGATCACTCATGAACCCAGACACAAAGATTCCTAAACGTTTCCATCTAAAGACAAAGATTGACCTCCAACCCAGAAAGGGCAATCCACATTTTTCTGGTTTAGAACCATAATCTCAGACTTCGAGGAGCTGATTCTCAACCAGACATCCCTATGCCTAGTAGCAAATGACTCTGGTACATGCTGAAGATAACCAGAACAAAAAGCAGAAGATCTGGTTCTACGTCTATGTCTCAAGATCCTATCCTGAACACCTAACCCAACCTCTAGAAATTTCTCCTGCAAAGGTTTTATACTTTCTCAACCAGAGAAACTTCAGCACTTCTGGGCAAATAACTTCACTGATTGAAACGAAAGATACACAGAGAAATTGGCAGGTAAGTGGAATTACCACATTTTCAGCTTTATTGGTCTGGATGGTTGACCAACCGGTCGAAAACTCAGAAATCCAATCTATTCAGTGAACACACTATTCCCAAGTGCTACCAGGTAGCGATAACTTCACTATTCAGCTTGAAAGCTATTACTGAGGGAAGGGACTTAAAATTAAGAATTCACATCCGGGGTCCATTAGCAAAGTAGCAAGTGAGTGCAAGACTTTCCGCAGATAACACGAAGGCTGAACAGTGCACAGCAAAATTGCTCTGTTTAATTTTTAGATATTTTACCAGAATTTGAAAATTATGCTGGTCATTTGGAAATTTCAGATAAAATCTCACAAAAGTGTGCACACCATTGTACGGAGTTATGTTGCATGAAATAACAGCTTTGTTTGTTTGACTTTGCATGCAGACCTTCAGCCCTTTTTCCTACCTTACACAAATCTGTGATTACCCTGTATAGATTTTTATATATCCAATATTATGAATAGCCTATATGTGCGCACCTATACTAACTTCTTTCAAAAAGCAACTAGCAACAACTCTATCAACTTTTTCTGTGTTAATGGCAACTTTACGTGAAAGCATCAATCGTTCTGGAGGTGCTTGTATTGAGGCAGCAGTGATATCTGGTATGACCTAGTTTTGCTTCCCTCAGCGCTGTCTCACAGGCACACCACAGCTGCTGCTGCCTCGTCCTGAAAGCCCGTCCAAGCAAAGAGAGCAGAGAGGAGGCCCACAGCAAAATTAATCAAGCAATCACAAAAGTGCTGTTGATCCCGCCCTGGATTAAAAAGCTGGTAATAAATATGACGGAAATATAGTTTTTAAAGTAGTCTTTTTTGTCTCTGAAACTGTTGCACTAAAATAATTCCCTGAATTTGATGCGAACACAGCTTTAATCACTCACTCACCTCTTTCATTTCAAACCATCATGGTTTAAAAAAAAATCCAAGAGGAAACCCTGAAATTCATGATGCCTATGGGCAAAACAAAGCTGGGGTTGCAAGAGGTGCACAGCGAGTTGGCTTGTAAATTTACCACA
The DNA here is from genome assembly GCF_011125445.2 of Fundulus heteroclitus. Taxonomy (NCBI): domain Eukaryota; kingdom Metazoa; phylum Chordata; class Actinopteri; order Cyprinodontiformes; family Fundulidae; genus Fundulus; species Fundulus heteroclitus. The sequence continues at coordinate 28,423,241 of NC_046367.1, forward strand.
GCCATCCTGCATGTTCATGCGTAGAGGACAATTCCCTTTCAAAATAGTGCTGCACAATTTATACTTGGACAAATCAGTATTCAGTTGTTTTGTATTAAGCTCTTGCGAGGTGCACCACATATTGTAAAATATAACTTCATCAGTGCACGTTTGCTGTGACTGTCTTTCACACCCTAGATATTTAGCGTCCTCGTTGTGGGAAACAAAATGATGCACTCTGCTTTGGACACCAGCCCGGCTTTTTGAGATATTTCCTGGAGAAGTAAAAAAAAAAAAAAGCACACATTGCTATCAGGAAACCCTATATCCTGATAGTTTTCTATTTTCAGTAATCCAAGTATTCTTCGGTAGGTCAAACTAATCTCTGTTGAGACCAACAGTCATTCATTTATGATTACTTGTCATACCCCAGATCCAACGGCTAACAGCGAGGGTCATGGTGACTATCTTGCCACTCAGTCAAGCATGTAAGAAATGCACAGGCAACGTTACTGCAAAACATCTGTATAGATAAGATAAGACCATCTTATCTTATCTTATCTATACAGATAGCTTGAATTCATACAGAAGACGTGGTAGTGGTAGAACATTAAAAACATTTTCTATTTCTTTCCTAAAGTTGTTTTACAAGTCTTTCTTGTAGCATATTTGACCAAAAGGCTAAATAACATAAGGGTGCATCATTACTTCATTTAAAAAAAAAAAAGGTTTTTAATATCCCATATAGCACAACCATAAAAAACTGCACAAAAATTGTGTTTTAAATATGGTTAATGACAACTATGTCTGCTAGGAGTCAAAGACAGCTATTAAAGCTTTAATATAAAGGGATGTCAGAGGAACCTTGTGTCCTCTCCGATCGATCATAATCATGTCATACAGGAGATTCCTCCCCGTTTCTTTGCAATTCCTCAGTTTCTCACTTTTGTCAACGTAAGAAATTAAGCAGCTAAGAGGACAAAGTGGGACAGAATCACAAGGCAAACGTGAAATGTGGTCTGTGGTCCTAAGTTGCCATGGATATTTGGTTTAATGGTAGATTCAGGATTGCCATTAGCACAGACCATTAGGCAGAGTTGCCTCTGAGGCCAGGTGAGGTCATGAGAACACCAGTAACCTCTAGAAACCAGCCTGGTCTGTAATGTTAAACAGACGACATCGTAGCACAAAGGTTTTCAGTCCAGCCTTTCAAAAACAGCCTAATCCCATAAACAAACATGTACCAGGCGAAATCATGCAGCTTTGGAGCAATTCTGAGAATCTCAACTAATGGTAATTTTTTGGTACAAACAACATCAGTCAATTGTGTCTTAACTTAAGAGTGGCACTAAACAATGCAATTCTCTCTTCAGCCATTACCATAACGCTGAATCTTACAGATGTGTTTTCTGTTTTCACTTTCTTGTCAGTTAAATGCTTCAGGTCTTCAGACTAATTTTAATGTTCGGCAAAGGAAACCTGAGTAAATACAAAAAGCAGTGTTTGAATCAGGATTGGATTTATGAAAAGGATAAGGTTATCCGAAACCAACCAGACCCTATGTGAAAAGTAAGTGTCCCCAAAAACCTGATTAACTAGTTTTGACATCCACCTGCCATTAAGTGTTATTTTAAACCAATAATTGGCAAGGAGTCTTTTTTCGTCTCTCTGGTGGACTTTGGACCCACTCCTCTTTGCAGAATTGTTTTGATCCAACTACATACAACAGTATTTGAGCATCAGCAGCCTGTTTAAGGTCACATCTAAATGAAATCTAAGTCTGGAATTTGACTAGGCCACTTTAAAACCTTTACTTTGATTATCAGAGGACATTCACAGGTAGACTTGCTGGTGTGCCTCGGATCATTGTCTTGATGCATACATAACCCAAATGGGCTTCAACTTCCACTGGACAGATATTTCCCTTCAGGATGTTGAAGTAGAGGGTAGGATTCATGGTCTCATTCATTCTGGCAAATAGACGAGGTCCTGAAGAAGCAAAGCAGTCCATATCATCACACTACCACCCCCATGTTTGACGGCCGGTACTGCATTCCCTTTATGTAATGCAGTGTTGTTTTTATATCAGATGTATTGGCCTGCAGTTATAAAAACCTTCTAGTTTTGTCTTCTCCGTCAAATTCTAAATGTTTTCCCTGAAGTCTGATGTTTTTTGGCAAATGTAAGAGGGGCATTTGTGTTATGTTTAGTCAGCAGTGGTTTTCAGCTTGAAGCTCTCCCATGAATTACCCCCCACCCCCACATTCTCTTATTGTAGAGTCATGAACATGGCCTTAAATGACCCGAGAGAGGTCTGCAGTGATTTAGATGTTGTTCTTGGCTAGTTTTTGTCCTCCAAGATAGTACCCAGTGCAATCTTCAAGTGATTTTAGTCACTCTGTCGCTTTTGGGCAGGTTCACCACTATTTATGTTTTCTCTGTTTTATGGACAAGGAACATTACTGTGATTCATTGGAGTCCCAAAGATCCAGAAATTGTTTTCTAACACTTCAGGCTAATATTAATGTTTTAGTTTCTCCATATAATGCTCAGGATGTGTTGCTTTTTGAGACCATTTGGCCTGAAATCTACTGCAATTCACTGAAATTTTCAAGCTGTACGCAAACGAAATTTCGTTCTGTACACACTCTATTTGTCATTTTGTATGCACAGAGTTGTCTAAGTCTAAGTCTACTTCATGTTGTCAGACAAGTCCCATTTAAGCTACACGTCTGGGTTTGGCTAGTCAAACTGAATTCAGCCTTCAGAATAATGTCATTTCAGGGTAAATCCGTGATTTAATACAATTCCAAAACCATGTTTTTATGAATAGCTTAATTTTGGGAACCTTTTTCAAAATTGCCCACTTAACATAGAAGATTATAGAACACCTTCCCTTATCAGGCAGGCAGACTCACTTTAAATCTTCCCTTAAAATACATTTTTTTCTCTTTGACCTTAAACCCAGTTTGAGATGTTAGCTTTTCTGTTCTTTAATTTTACTTTTTAATTGTGTTTCTGCTTTTATGTTTAAAATTATTAGCTTTTTAGGCAGTGTAAAGCACCGTGACCAACTGAGTTGTATCTTAAACAGCTATATAAATATAGTCGAGAAGATGTAAATGAGACAATACAGAGCACTCCGTCCAAACTGCTGCTGTTGGCAATAAGCACTAGCCCCTGTTCTTTTGAGGTCGGGCACAAAAGAACTGAGGTCATTAGTTCAACCCGTAGAAAACCTCCGTGCGTCAAACATACCAGGTTTGGAGGCCAAAAACTGTTCTCCAAAATGTAGTTAGAGTGCAAAGCGGGTCAGAGGAAGAAAGAAAACAAGGGGGACAGTGTTGCAGCACTAAACAGTGTCTGCATAGTGATGACGACAGATGAGAAACACAAAGCTGTTAAAAGTGTCCAAATAGTATCCAAATATCTAAAACTAACCGTTGAACAGCAACCAGGTGGGTGACAACCTCCTCCAGATAAAAGGTGCTCGTTTAGATGACACTGCCTGTTGAAGCCCGGTATGAAAGCTTATTAGAGAAGAAGAAGAAAGAAAAAAAAAAAACAGACAGCAGGAATGTGTCTGCTCAGGAAGGTCATGCCGTAATTAGAAAAACCTGTGGCCTGCCTACTTCCCCAGCCAATGAACTGCTGTCACAGCCACCATCACCCTTTCCAAAGATCATCTGAAACACCCTGGCATGTTAAGTGATCAAATGTTTTTTCCTCCGCTTTGAAGTCTGAGGTGGTTTGTGAGGGCTGATAGGCATTTATTGCTGTCATGTAGTAGATGAGATCACTGGCTCCTTTTATCAAGTCCTCATATGTTTGGCTTGTTATTCATTGTTGTGTCAACTCCTCCAATGTCACAGGTAGACAATAGACCATGATTATGTGTTTTTACCATTGGGATTGGGATCTTAAGAAACAGGGCAACGCAAAATAGGGAACAATTGTTAAGTGGATGGAAAACTATACATTGGTTTTTAAAATGTTTAGCTAATTAAAATCTGAAAAGTCTTTTGTGCATTTGTATTTAAACCCCCTTACTCCAATACCCCTAAAGTACATCCAGTGCATCAAATACCTTCATAGTCGCTTAATTAGAATTATATTCCACTTGTGTGTTAGGTATTCTTTGTATAAATCCAGCTGTTTTCTTTGTTAGAGAACATTAGTGAGCCAACGGCCTCATGAAGACCAAGAAACACAGCAGCCAGGTCAGGGTTAAAGTGGTAGAAAATCAGGGCTATGTTTAAGGCTGCACAATATATCTGAAATATATCCTCTTTGCAGTATCAGTGTGTCTGCCTTAACTACTAGACTGAACAAGGGAAGCCTTGGTCAGGGAAGCAGCCAAGAGGCCCATGGTGACTCTGGACGGGCTGCAGGGATCCACAAACCTCCTGAATCTGACTGGAGACCACCGCGCAACAGGACAACTACCATACTCTGCTTGTACTCAATAAATCTAGCCTTCATGGAATACCAGCAAGAAGAAAACAATTGTTGAACAAATAGCCATGTAGGGGTCTCAATCAATCATGTGGCAGAATGTGCTCTGCTCACTAAGATCAGAAATGAGCTTTTCGGCCCACATACAAGTAAACTGCACATCACCCCTAAACACTCCATTTATACCTTGACCCATGGTGGTGGCTGGATTATGCTGCGGGGAGGCAATTCTTTAGCAGGAATAGGAAACCTGGTCTGGTATGCTTAGAAGATACTGCAGATGCAGGTAAAGAACAGCCAGTCTGGTAAAACTGTTAGAAACTGGAAAAGGCCAATTAATCTTTGGAAAAACTTCAAATGTGTATTCATGGGCACTCAGTTCAATACTACAGAGCTAAAGCTTATCTGCAAAGAAAATAAGGGCAAAAAAAATGGTGGTAGTTGGTAGAGACCAAACCAATGAGACTGACCTAGCTCGTCTTTTTTTTATTGATTTCTCAAAAGGAACTGAGCAAAGCAACGTCAAATGTATCCACAACCCTTTGGAATGGGTAACGACTTATCAGGTTACAACTACAAACATGTTATACATCATCAAACAATGATTTTTATGTGCTAATCCTGGCGGTAGTTGCAGAGGCAGTAGGGGGAGGATACGCAGAAGCGTTGTGTGGTGCAGCACTGCACAGACCAACAGTACCTGGTCACTGGGCTGTCCGTGTCAATCAAGCTAATAGCAAGGCACAATTTCACTAGTGCCCTGTGAGGGGAAAATTGAAAAGGTTGCATGTCTGACAGATCATGAGCACTAGAAAAGTCAACTTTTGTCATTTCATGCCAATAAGTTAAAATTTTCAATCAAGAAACAGGAACAAATCTCTTTTAAATCACTTTTAAAAATGCCCAAGTAAGGTTTAATTTTTTTTTGCTTTTTTTATGGTGAGTTGTGTAAATGTATGGTATAGAAATGCAACGTGATAAAATTATTAGCTTTATTCTCAGACGTCTCAAATCGTGTGATGTGTATAATGGCTGGGCCCAAACAGGCTGTATTAGACTCAAAAAAGGAAGCAGACCGCCCAACCAGGATCACTGCTCTCCCCCAAAAGCCCTTCTTTTGCTTTTCAGTAGGAAACACGGGGCGTGTCTAATGTGGATACACCTGAGGTTTGCGGGTGAGTGGGTGTGTGTGTGTGTGTGTGTTTGTACATGAATGTGTGCAAGTCAAAGATGTGGTTTTGAGCTACGCCCTGCTAATCGTTGCCTGCTGGCTGCACAGCGCTTTGATAGCCATATACGTCTGTGAGCTGAATGGTGTCCTTTGTGAATCAGGTGCATTCTTTCTCCAGTTTTATAAGTCCTGCCATAACTGTCTGGACATGAAAATCTATATAAACATGACTGGGAACTAGAACAGCAAACAGGGGACAAAAACCCACTGAGATGCTGTTAATACAATCTTGTGTTTATTAAATTTAAAATAGGAAATACTATATATCAGAACTCCATATTTTGAGGGTTTTTTTTAAATTTACTTAAAGGTTATTTTGTCATAGACACTTGAGCTGATAGTCAAAGTATACTAAAGTCATATAGCTGCATGAATTATGTCTTCAGGCTCACAGGTGCCCAAGTCCTGTTCTGGAGAGCTACTGTTCTGGAGCTTGTGGGTGCACCCCTTCTGCAACACACCTGAATTAAATAACCGAATCCCCTCATCTGCAAGCCAGACAGCTCTGCACAGGCCTGGCAACAAGCTATTAATTTCATTCATGAGTGTTGGAGAAGGGGTGCATCTAAACGTTGCAGCTCTCCAGGACTGGATTTGAGCACCCCATCACATGAATCCCACTCTGAAAAAGGAGTAGGAAGCTTTGACTGCTTGCACAGAAGACATTGGTTCTGGTTGGGTCACTAGACACTTTGTCAAATTAAATGTTAATAATGTTTCATGACCTTTCCTACATTTCGTTCTGCCCGGATGTGCCCACGTTTGTGGGAGTCTGTGGCTGTGTGTGATGAGAATATTGTCTCTTTCTATTTAGGCTGCACACTATTTGCAATCTAAACATCCTACCATTGAGAAGTGCAGCTTTTTCATCAATTTTATAACTTTGAGGACAAATGCAAGTAAAAACTGCAACTTGTGCTTCCTGTTTTGTAGTTACACAAAAAGGACCCACTTGGCGTTATGCCAAAAACCCACCGAACTCTGTGGATACTCTGAGCACTTCACTTATGTCCTTTCCACACATGCCGCATCGGTTCCCATTAATACAAGGACAGCTAAGTGTATAATGTGTGAACAAAGCCTCCTGGGGCTTTTCCATAACATTTTTTTTTAAACAGACATCTGACTTGGTAACATGAACGTATCATTTTCAACGAGATGCAAGTCTGGACTGCTGCTGTCTCTTTAGCAGACACTGGAGGGGTAATTTTGCTCCTGGTTCACTGTTCAAAGATTGACAGATCATATATCAGTGGGTAAAATACCTGTCCAAACTTTGCTTCTCTGTGACTTTTGTTAGAAAACAAACCGTAATCCCCAGGTTTTTTTTACCCATCTAACTTTCTGAAAAGGAAAAACCTTATTTATTACCTTTCAATGAAACGTTTGTAAAATGATATGTGACTGTAAGGGTCTTTCGGGATTCTTAGTTTCATTCAGTCAGTTATTTGACAAACAGTAATAATAATAGTAATAGTAAAAAAAAAAAAATCAAAATAATAATCTAGTTTATAACTATTGTTTGAATTGATTACTACAAAAAATAACCAACAAAAACCAGAAAGCTAAAAATAAATGTTAACTTAAAAATATTTACACTGTTGCCTCTATGAGAAACGGTTCTTATGAAGCAACTGTATATTTGGCATCCTAATCTGAATTATTATGGCAATACACCATGAGGTGAGTAAACTCCAGGACTTCATTTTATAAGTTAGCATAAATTAGGTTATTTATTATAGCTCAATGTCCTACTCAGTAAACAATATGTGCACAATGGCTTTTTCACCTTCAGATTGAAATGAAAAATGAGTAAAATGAGTGCAGGCTGAAAGATGTTGGACAAAAATATTCACATCACAAATCCTATGCAGAGAAAGAGTTCTATAAGTAGTTAAGCATTGCATGACTTGTTAATTCATTTAGTAAGTAATGATTTCATTCCTGAAAAGCATTATCCGCTACCTCATTCTGGAGCGAGGATTTAAGATTATCTTGAGATTTTGGAGTACATCCTTTCTTATTTTGAAGGGATGTACTTCAATTCAGTGCCAATATACCTTGATTAGTTTCATTAGATGAATAACACAGTTCAACAAACACAACTTGTATGTAATGTTTGATACTTAGCTTACAGCTAATGATAACCCAAGATGTTGTCACTCAGAAGTGTAATTTCTCTGCCTACTGAGAAGTATATCCGTGTACTGCACAGTAAGTGCACTCAATTCATGCTAAAGAGGTTGGAGCCTCTTTAGCATGAATTACTGCAACAATGCAGTGTGACATGGAGAAGATCCACCAGTGGTTTTCCTTAGGAGTTCAGTGAGGTTGCTTTAATATCAGTCTGCAGCTTGTCAGCATTGCTGCCTTTGGTGTCTCTCATCTTCTGACAACCCTTAGATTCTCTATCAGGTTTAAGTGAAGCCAATCAGTCACAGTGATACCACAATTACTAAAAAAGGTATTGGTACTTTTGTGGGTAAGGGACCGGCGTGTAAAATGAAACTAGCATCTAAATGAAAAGCCATAATATTTCCTGGTTGACAGTTGTGGAAAGTTCATACTTTATTTCTGGGCCTCTCCACTCTTCCTCCAGGCTGTGTTGCATCTTTGATTTCCAAATGAAATATAAAATCTAGGACTGGGCAACGAAGCAGCAGTCAAAATGGCCCAGGTAAGATGAACAACACAAGGAATACAATTGTAGCTCCTCTTGGAGGGATCACAACTGATTTCTCAGGAGTAATATACCGTAATCATCAAATATTAACAGAAGTAAACACGTTAAACGCATTATGGACAGGATCAGAGTCTTCAAAGTCGGGCGGCAGCTAACGATTATTTTAGTAATCAAGTATTCTTTTGATTATTCTGACGATAAATTGGGTATTCCGAAAAAATTAAATTTGTGAAACAAATAATTGAATTATTTTTTTAATGAACATTTTATTGCTTAAATTGCAGCAACATAGCACGTCTATAGTATATGTTTGAACATTTGCTCCAAAGTCTGCATCTGCAGCAAAAAAAAAAAAAAAAAAAAAAAAGGTTTTTACATCAATGTGTCAAAAGCTGAGCCTTTTCTGGTTGACAATACAGTGCTAGCTGCCTGTGTAATTAGAATGGTCACAAACAGAAAAGAGCACAAAATGTCACAGGTATATTGCATTTTGCAGCGGATGTCTCCGGCTCCGGTGTTGTTGTAGAAACGCTATTACAGATCTTTTTTCCCCCTCGCTGTGTCCCTCCATTGCTGATACCGTCAGTTGGCATCCACGTATCAGCACCGTAGGCCTCCATCATTAGCAGAAATGAGAGCATTGTGCAAAACTAATAACATGCCAAAACTCTGCATTGTACAGTTCAATAGTTCATTGACAGGGCCATTTTTTTATTGATTCTTCGGCTGTCACTACAAAATGGGAACTAAAAGTAAGTAATTTCCTTGAATTTGTCCTTGATTTGAGCGGGTAAGTTTAAATTATTTGCTAATAGAAAACTTTTTTTGCACTTAAAATAGGAATAACTCATCTCCATCACCTTATTTCAAGTGCAGTATATCTAATTATCTTATTTTAGGGGTCAAAATACTAATTCCACTGGCAGATAATCTTATTTACCAGCAGGAATCAAGGACAAATACACTTATTTTGACTTTTAAAAAAAAAAAAAAAACCTTTTAGTTCCCTTTTTGCAGCATGATCATAGTAACATTCAACAGAGTTTAATGAGAAATATTCCAAGGTTTCGAGAAATAATGGCTCAGCCACCTTAAAATGATCCATGATTAGTTGTAACAACGGAATTTATTTGAGAAATATCTATTTTGAATGTAAAAATCAATGCAGTGAAAAAAGCTGTTATGATTTTATAAATTTAAATAAAATAACGATACACTGACGTCGCCATGTTGCTTACACTGCAATGCATCCTGGGTAAATGACGGCTACTAGGTCCTAGCGCTAGCTCAGTCCAGCCAAAACAGCAACGAGTAACGTTAAATCTGGTCAGTTTGAATAGGCGCACGTTGAAATTGACGAAAATGTAGTAATAATAACATTAAACATTGAAACCATGAATGACACGTACCGCTCGTAGGACTGTGTGATCCGGAGAGTAGTACATTATGTCCAGTGTCAGGTCCAATAACACTGATCGGTTCGCTTTTTGGTCCGTTAACACCAGTTTAGGGTCTGGTCTTCGGTCCGGCGCCAGGTCCGTGATTTGACATTCGGTACCAGCGGCAGTAGCTTTGTTATTTAAAAAGGGCTTCTGGTGTCGCCCGTCTCTGGTGTTTCTGCCGTCTTCTTTCACTTGCAAGGCGGCAGGGTTTAGGCGCTATATGGATAAAAATAGCTGCCACTGAAGTTGGTTTTAGCTCGCACAGGTTAATGTCGACCTGTTGTCATCAATTTGTTGGTAAAAATTACTTAAAGTCTGGAGAGAAGTGTTGAGAACACAAATGTGCATGCCTCAGAAGTTGTGTTTTCTTCCAACGGCGCTCTTCTTGTTTTTCACGTGGGAAGCGAAGAAGCCTTTTTCTGTTGTGATTTTTATTTTGAAATCACAACCAGCAGCGACACCGTGAGGTATTTACCTAAATTTACACCAGTCAAACGCAATGTGATCAAAACAGCTTGGGTAACGTTAACCCTCCTGTGTTAACTCTGTATGTTCCAGTCCAGTAGGACCTAACCCCGTCGTCAACCCAGCATGCATTGGGTGAAAAATATAAAAGAATATACAATTTTTGTTTCTACGCATCACAAATAGAAATTTTAAGTTAATAGGAAAATTACAACATATTTAGGCCAACGTGGTCAACTAGTCATGGATCCCTTTGAGCTCTACTAAGGAAAGTCTTCCCATAATGGTGGAAGAAAACTCCTCTCTCCTGTTGTTGCAGATGAAGTAGAAAGAAAGCAGACAACAGCGTAGTAATGTCTGCAATGTCAGCTGTTCTACTAAGCCTAACAGCCAGCAAAAAAATGCAAAAATACTCAGCATCAAATATATTATTATTTAAGAGGTTCAATAAATTTGAGACCACCAACCACAGACTCACAATTATCAGCTTTAGCAACACCTCTGGCATTAGAAAATTTAAAGAACCACTGGAAAAACACAAATACTACATTGTAACCAATTTGCTGTGGCCTGACCTTTAGCAACAAATCACTGTTTTGTGTCAAAACAACCAAGGAGCTTGTGGAAACTGCAGAGACAGCATGTACCATTCCCCACCACAGCTGAGGCAACAGAGTGCTTAAAGCTCTTACAGTCAAGCCATTACTTTGTACACAGATCCTCTGCATCATGAACATTCCCCTCATTTTTCATATAATCTCTTTGAAAGACTGCTGGCTTTAATTAAGATTTATTGAGAAAATGGGTCTTGAAAATTGTGCAAGTCACTAAACCACAAATTAATTTTTAAATTATTTTTTTTAGTATATCAAACAAAGATAACACTTTGTGGACTTTATTGTCTGGGACCATTTTCTTTAGAGGCTTCCAGCACCGTATCGATGTTAAGTCAAGCAGAAAGGGGCAGGCTATTAACACGTTTATGTCAAAAGCCTTTTTTTTTAGCTGCAGATGCCTCATTTCCCCACATTTTCTTTAGAAAAACTATTTAAATTATTGGTTTACTTCCCTTTTCTTCCTCATGCATCTTCTATTGCTCAGAAAGTAAGCTTTTTATAGAAAGATCCGCAGAAGGTGTCGCTTTTTTTCCCCCCCAATCACTTGATTATGTCAGAATAAATCAGAATACTCGATCACGAAAATAATTAATTGCTAGCTGCAGCCCTGCTGGAAAACAACCGGTGTCAGCCACCCACCGTACGGCGACGTCTGAGAGCGCAGGCAGACGACACTGTTGCCGGCCTCGGCGAGACCAGGACAGAAGCGCGTTGGTGTGATTAACGCTGCGTCAGACAGAAATGTCTGGCAGCTGCTTCAGGCGGCCACCCTCATTGAGTGAGAAGTCTGGTGCCGAGTTAACCTCCAGAGGCATTACCTGCCCCGCGCCGTAACACTCAGCAATCAAAGCTGGGTCAAAAAAATGGCTTTTCTCTTGGTCACTTCAGGGGGCTATTAAAGATACTCCCTGAGCAACAGCAACGGTTTAATGCCAGACACTTAACACCAGAAAACCAAGCTTTTAAGCGCGAAGGACTTTTCTAAAGAGGAAGAAGCGGTGTCTCTTGGGCCCTTTTGTTGGAGAGACTATTAAACATTGATGGGTAAAAATACATCCATTAAAAGAAATTTGACAAGAGTTAAAATCTGAGGATGCATTATGAGATTTGCTCTGTGTTTAGACATGAAAATAAAAATAGCCAGCAAAACTTCTCTTTAGAGGGACTTTCTGCCTATGACTTTCTAAGGAAACATTGAAACTCATTTATATAAAACTGGTTTGAATTTAACAATTAAATATGATTGATAAGGATCGAAATAGAAATGTGCTGCACATTTTATATCATTTGAATCCAACAGAAATGTTGGAAACTCTGAACAAAGTGCATCAATATGCAGTCTGTTGGTTGATGTCCTGAAAGACCCCAAAAATATGGGGGTTTTCAGTATTGCTGTATTTATTGAACGGGGGGATAAAATGTCTGCATCTGACCTTTCCGGTCAGGGTTTAGCACGCTGCATGGGCCGGTCCTTTACCAAGTAGTACCTGGGGTTTTAAAAAGTTACTTCTAAATTAATTTCATGTAAGGAGCCATTTTCCTAAAATGCTAGAGAAAGGTTTTCTCCAGTTGCTTTGGGCATAAAGTGATGCACCGCTGCCTTTCACCCACCTGTTGCTGTGCACTGCCAGTCAGTGGGCTGTAAGAAGCTTTCCCTTTGTTTACAAAGATAATTTCTGCCGTTTGGAAAGATTTCTGGTGACTGAAAAGACAGAGAACCATTGTGTACAAACTAAACTGGGTCACCTGCCCCTTTTAGCAAAGTAACAATGTTTAAAAAGCCACATGTTTGTCGCGATGAGCTGAAACTAACTAAAAAGCTACTTAGCAGTCAAAATCAAAATGACAACAGTTAAAGGAAGAGACCGTGTCATAAGTATGATGGTCAATATGTTTAAGTATACACGTCATTGTTTTGATACTGGCCCATGGGTTGTCAGATCTGATCTGAAGAAAATTGATTTTTATAAATGACAAACTGATTGGTCTATCCCTACTAAAAAAAGTACCGGTATGAAAAGCATGGTTGCCAATGTTTGGAGTTCTGAAAGCAAACTTATGTAAAAACAGCTTGTTCAAGGAATTGATGTATCAAAAAGAAAAAGTTCAGAAAGGTTTGTTGTCACAACCTTTATAATACCATAAATATTTGTGCGGGGGGGGGGGGGGTTATTCAGTAATATAAACTACAACTCTGCTCGTCAGTTACAGAAAACCCTGGATTGCTATGCTAAAATAACACCATAAAAGGTCAGATACCATAAACTAAAAATGAAACGAGTATGAACACAAACTCCTTGCAGAATGAAAATTTCCAGGAGAAGCAAAAAGGGAAGAAAGATCTAGGAGGAGCACAAGATGGAGAGACTGAATTAGCAAACTTTGTGTTTTTGTGGTCTTGGCAATGGGGAGATCCCAAAGGAGAGCTAATGACTGTAGTGGTATCTGGCACCAGGGCCAAGTTTCCTTGACCATATTTAAGTTGCTTTTAGTCCATAGCCACAAAGTCATAAGCAACATCTGCTGAGGTATCTTGAAATTATAGCATTATCAAAGTCTTTCCTCCCATTTATTTCCACTGTGCAGTATACTGCTTAGCATATCTGACCAAAGTTTTGCCCCAGTTAAAGAAGCCAGTCTTAACTAATAAACTCCATTTTCACCGATGGGGTAAAAAAAAAATATATATATATTTTTGGAACCCTGCAATCATGATTTAACATAATAAACCGAAACACAATATAGCCCGTTTCTTTTGAAGAGCCTATTGACTCAAAATGTAAATATTACGTCTTGCAGCAGAGAGTGCACTGCTGTGCCAAAGGAAAAAAGAGCTTTTATTGTTACGCAGCACAGCTAATGAGGTTAGGATGGTTCCGGATGCACCAAGAGATCACCGGTTGGTTAACTGGAGTCAAATTATTTTAAGCTTGACCAGCAGCAACAATTGCCTGCCAGTAGTAAAATAGTATCCATTTTGGATCAGACAACCACCAACCTAACACTTAAAAGACTGCTCTGACAATAATACTCTTTAATGTGAAAGCTGTTACTGAGTGAGGGAAACTAGTATTTTCAGTATCAGGGAAATGTTTAAAAACGAATTGAATGGAAGCCCAAAAGGTGACAGATGCATATTGGCCATTCATTCAGGCAACAAAAATTAGTAGTGAAAGAACAACAGATACCAGGAAGATGCTACAGACAAGTTTATGCCACCACTGTAATCATTTTATCATGGTTATGAAATCATACCTAAATACTGTTTAAGTGTGTAGATGTGCAACACTGACTGCTTACTCGCTCTCACACAGTGTGACATCACCTCTGGGCCTCCAATATATAATTATAGATCAATAACAACAGAAAGGCTGCTTAATGAATGATTTACCAATTAAAACTGCAAATCAGTCTTATGCAGCTAATATTAATTTTACATGGATGTCATCTTAAAAAAATGCTAATAATTTGTTATGGTACCAATTATATTCTACAGTATGCAAAAAAATAAATAAAAAGATAAAGACAACAATAAGCTATAGCCTATTTAAAATGCAACATAGTATGATATTTGCTGGACATTTAATTTGTCCAGCTACTTTTGAACCATAACCAGGAGAAATATATTTTAATTGCTTTGCAGTGATTCAGAAAACCACAGCCCTATAACACTGTGCTATATTAGAGAAATCCTTGTTTGCTTTTTTATTTTTTTATAAAACCGTTTAGACAGTTATGGAAAATGGACTTTCTAGTCATACTGGCCTCTTAAAGTGCAATACACTAAAGCCACATTCTCCCAGTTGCACTTATTAATTCACACACATACGTACACCGATATTAAGATCGGTCGGAAACTTGGGGTTAGTTGCCTTGACAGGGGAAGCTGGAATTGCAAGACGACTACTCTATTTATACATGCGAGTCCCTTGAGACTCAGTGTCTCATTTTCAAGAGAGACCTGTTCAAACACATAAAATTACAACAATTTCCAACAGCAATTACAAATCTAAAAGTGTCCCATATGGCTAAGAATTTCATGACAAAGCATATGTGCAAATGTCTAAATAAAACAAGTCCAGTTTCCTAAAGACATAATCTCTAAGTCCTTTTAATGAAACTATAAATTCTCCAACTATGACCTACAAAGAAGTCAGAATCAGCTAAAACTGGCAACAGTGGGTCCGAGCATCACGGTATCTGTGATCAATGCATCTCTAAACATGGTCTTCTTATCACAGCTTTAGTCTTAACAACTTCGTCGGTAACAGGAAGATGCTGAAACTGTTCAAGAATCATAGCCAAAACAAAAAAAAAAAAATGAAATACACACATTTCACAGAGTTTAACTTCAAATGAAAGTTGGAGTTGAAAAGAAAAGATGTGCCTGCTCCGTGGAAAAGCAACAATAGGGCACAGTGGCCGCTGCTCACAGCTGAAACTCTCTGACCTCTCATCTGTCTGACGTGCCCCGAACAAGAGAGAGGAGTGACCAGATCGCATTGTCTCTGCATGTGAAAAAAGACAAGGAGCTGCTTTGCCTTGATAGATGGGGGCCAACTGGGAAAAGTGACACTGGGAATAAAAGAAGCCGTAACCCGCCATAAAACACTCGACCCTCCCAGATTTCACATGCACAGATTGACCTGTGCTTCAGTGTGGATGCGTGTTAGCTGTGCATGGACAACAACGAAGCTGTGTTGCATCAGTACGTGCAAGACAGGTTTCAACAGCCTCTTGAGGAGCTCTGCATACATGCCCTTATTAGTCATTTCTTTTTCTCTAGCATATTTAAAACCACTGGAGGTCGTGTTGCGGAGTGTGTGAAGCAACTCAGGGCTCTTTTACCCTGTAATTTCAATACTGACTGAGTCAAACAAAGGTAACAAAGAAAGTAGAGCTGGGAGACGTGCACCTACAGCTGAACTGCTGAATCAGGCTGTAGAAACCACCACCGAGGTAATGGAGCAGGTCGAGGCTGGTAGATGCAGCACCAACACATACTGTCACCCTGCCATGCCAAGGCGGCTCATGGGAAGAGGCTAATTACATGCGCAAGACGCCGGTCTACAACGTGCTGCTAAGGGTGATGCATGGTTAGTCACGACGGAAGGCGAGCATACGCATTTCCAAGAAAACCCATCTGTTATGACATAATAAGGGTGTACCTCAAGTAAAAAATTATAGCTGGAAGATGCAAGGAATACTAATCACTTAACGACGGCTGCAGGAGTGTGCCGCTGATGACACGTTGCATGTGAGCACTTCATTTTCTTCACGTCAGTTTTTTTTCTAGAGTGTCCACAGTCCTGATACTCCTTTTATTCTACGCCAAACTGTACTTCTAAAGGCCAAACGAGAGCAGAAGTGAGCTTTAAAGCCTTAATATATCCTCTTCTAAGTCCCTGTGATTGTAATCTAAGTGTTTATGAGACGATTGAGGGGTCTATCAGCTCCCGCTACTGTCTCTGATAAAAAAAGAAACACACTGCTATCTGTCTATGCGCTGACCCGGTAGAAGTCTCGTGGCTCTGTTCTCGTGGTAAGATCAACAGCTTTACGGTCGCCCAAGGTACGGCAATTGGCATTTATGGCAGTGCGACCAATTATTATAAGCAACATTTGGCTTGTTTATGGTTTATTGTGCTTCCATCCATCCATTTTCTGGCCCGCTTAATCCCTCATGGGGTCGCGGGGGTTGCTGGTGCCTATCTCCAGCGTTCACCGGGCGAGAGGCGGGGTACACCCTGGACGGGTCGCCAGTCTGTCGCAGGGTTTATTGGACTTGTTTAAACCAATCGGAGGGGCGCACTCGTGGCGCAGGGGGTAGCGCGACCCATATAAGGAAGCCTTAGTCCCCAAAAAAACAATCGGAGAAACTGCAGACATGACGTAAAAAAAAAAAAAAAAAAAAAAAAAAAAAAGGCACAGACTTCCGCTGCCAACATTTCACAATATAATTCAACATGGCGAGTCGCAGTCGAGTGGAGACTACGATGAATGATTGTTGTCATTTTTGTCACAAAAACTTAAGGATACACAGTATTCTGTGTATATGTATGTAAAAGGGAAAGAACCAAGAATGCCCTTTGAAAGATTAGCGGACTTGGGTCTGGCTTTGGCCAAAGAAAAGAAGAAGCCTGCGCGTATGTGAAAGACTTGTTTGTTTTAGCTGAGGGATTCACAGGTGCTGCACGTCACTCAACATATGAAGCCCGCCCACACCTGTGATTGGCCGGTATCAGGAAAGAGGGCTCTATGGGAGCAGATCAAGACTTAGTTCACTGTAGAGCAAAGTGAAAGTGAAACTGAGTCTAGCTGGCCAGGCTAGCGGGTGTGGGGCATGGAGGGCAGCCAGAGTTAAGGACAGTGCTATTTTCAAAAGGTCCTGTAGGGGAAGCTCAACTCCAAAATTACTTAGTGCTGCTTTAAATATTAAAAACTGGATGCATATCTGCAAATTAATGTGATGTCATGCATGATACAACTTTTTTGCACGCTATCCGATAATTCTTGAGATATTGTGACAAAATGATTGTGTCATGGAGGTTTTAAATGTTTTCTATAGGCTTAGAGCGTCTGAAAACCCAAAGCAATGTGATCTCCTCAAAGCACTGGTTTCTTCTAATAACTACATCAGTACATTTAAGAACATATTTTAAATGTTTTTTTTCTCCTCTTCTTTATGATTAGTCAATTATTCATATTTGGATCAGAGACATTTTATTATTATTGTATTATTATTATTATTATGCTGTGGCATCTTTATATAAGCGATTGGTGCAGCTAACATTACTAAAAAGACCAGCCCCAGGGTTAACTTCACAGAGAATGTAGAATTTTAGCTCAGAGATTTCCAGAAAGCTGCCAACGTCTCCAAATCCAGCACGTTCCATGAGAGACAGAGGTTCACAGTTCAGGAGGCTAAAACAGAGCAGATCTGCTGTTCCTTCCTGTTATCTGCTAGCGGTTTGCTCTCTCTCACAGCCTGAATGAACTGCAGACACATCTTAACATGTTGTATAAAATTAATTTACCTTATGTGCTCCCACTTCTTCATTTTAAATCCTTTCTGAAAAGAGCTAATTTTAAGTCCTTTTTAATTAGTCACAAGATCCACTCTGAAGAAAGGTGCAGTCAGTACTACTTGGTTGTACAATTTACATATGCTGCATTTACTGATAGGAAAAACATGGATTTTGGAGTTTTAAAATCAGCCGTTTCAAGGCAAATCAAGCTGTGGTGGCCACACTCCAGTAAAGTCTGTAACTCTTATGAGTCTTCATTTGTTGGTTGTGCATTTATCGTTTTCCTTCATCCAAAAATAATGACATTATTCTGCAATAAAGATTTACCGATACATTTGTTCTACTTCACATTAAGTTCACTGCTTTTAAATAAACTAATTTATCATCTTTGGTTTGTGATTATTACTAATTCATGTTTCGTTTACTGGTTTCTAGCCGTCTCTGATCCTGGGTATTTGCCCAGACTTAAGATGGCGGCCAGAGCTCAGAGCAGATCTAAGTACCTGGAAGGGATAATTGGACCACACCAGGTCAAGCTTGAAAATATGAATTTGTATTTTTCTATAGCTAAAATAGCCTTTTGCATCCAACTAAAGATTTGCATTTAAAATTTAATATTCCTAATTTCATTCATTGGTGTTTATTTTAGCAACAAACTAAACTGGAGTCCATTGTTTCATTGTAGTTAGTAGATTTTTGTGTTTAGTTACACCAGATTGTGTTGTACAAGACTGCTCAGCCATTATATATTCCCTTGTGTGTCCATTATGCTTTCCTTGTGCAGCCAGTTTAAGTTTAATTTTTTTCCTCCATTGAGTATTTGTTTCTGTGACCTGTTTTATGAGCTCAATACTAATAAAAAAAAGTCAAATAACCTATCAGAGATGATCAAAGTGAATGTAATTTGGTAAAAAAAAAAGAAACTCAGGGCCAAAAGAATACTACACTACTGAAAGCAGTTCTGTTAAAGTTCAGCAAATCATTACAGATTAGAAAACCTATTCTGTGACGGGTTTTAGTAATATATGACATCAGTAGTAGGTACTAACACAGAGTTATTGGAAAAAAATAGGCACAAAATATAACTCAAAGCTACCAATTACACACTTAAATTGGAGCTAAAATCTTTATTTCAACAAAACAAAGAACTGAAAGACCAGAATCTGCAATCTAAGCCCATTATTATTATTATACAACAGTGACAAAGGGGTGAAAAGCTCTAACAACAAATGTCTCTGTATAGCATGGCTTGCTTTTTTGTAAGATTTATTAGATGCATGAACCCTAAAAATGAAACTTTCTTTTGTTTAAATGCTTGTGCTGCTCCATTTTATTGTTTTGGTTTGTCTGTCAAGCTAATGCGCAAATCTTTTACTTGGGAGTCCATGTGAAACGTAAAGAGTTAATTTAGAAAAACACAAACGCGCACATACCTGAATCCTTCTTGCTCCCTTTGCCTCCATCTCGGCTCTTCTTCAGCACTGCCTTGAACATGGCAAGGTTCCTGGAATCCTCTCTTTAAGGCCCCTGAAGGAAAAGTCCACACAAAGAGTCAGTTCGTTTACATGCAGCGTTGCAGCTGTAGCGCGTCCATTGTTCCTTCAGGAAAACCGAGGAAACCGTCCTGCAACACAACCGGTCTCATTGTCAAAGCCATATTGTTCATGTACCTGCGAATGGCAAGGTAATTTTATGCAGGAAGTTTATCCACACCAACCTCAACAAGCTGAAGTCTGCTCTTAAAAAAAACAAAAAACAGACGTAGCTGTGGGTAAATGTTGCATATGTGGAGTTTTCCCACCGCACTCCCAAACCTGCAGGTCATCCGTGGAGGGAAGCATGGAAAGAATGCTCCAATATTTGAACAGAAAAGGACACGTTCTGTTATCTTGTTCTGCAGGAAAACACTTGGTCGAATGTTCTGAATTCCTCACGTAATTGATGTTATGTGCCTGAGCCGCAGCGTTTTCGTTTAATAGCCGGGGCTCTTTAAGACTGCCGTGCCTTTGGAGTCCTCAGAGTTGAGCATTAAGAAATAAACTCAAGGTCTAGTCTGGTTGTGCTTGTTTACATTGGAAACTATTCTTAGATCTTATGTTGTTGCACCATGGTAAAGACATTCTAATGCAGCGGCAGCTCGCAAAGTTAATTGCAGGGGATTTCTTTTTTTTTTTTGTTACGTTTTGTTTCTGACCCTTTAAAAACACATTATGTCCTTCTGCAGTTTACAGCGTTGTATTAATAACGGCAGAGACAGTTTTTCCACTAAAAAGACAGTTTTTAACCAAATAAGGACATGCCATCTGCAAATAAAGCACACACGGTTCTGAACCAGAAGGCAGCCTCCACATATCTCAGCGTCCGCACTGCTGCTGTGGGAGAGGCTATCGATTTGCCCTTTCTCATCCATGATGGTGTTAGATGAAACTCTGAAGCAAAAGCCTCCACATGATTGGTTACAGGAGGGGTAAGGGGGTGCACGGTAAGCCTTTAAATCATTGCAACTCATCCGTGGCTGGTCAATATAGAAACTTTTCATTCAGTTCAAGTCTCTGTGGACGCACTTTTTGAGCATGGCTAAGGAAATATACCCTACTTTAGTTTTCATTTGGCCATTTTAATACTTGATTCATTTAGCTGGGTGTGTCTGAGAATGCTAGGATAGCCGAATTTGTCATAATTACTTATATCTAGAGTAATACGTGAGATATACCAATCAATCCGTCAATTTTAATCAGATCAGCGTTGTTTCGAGAGAGGGAGGTCAAATGCTGAAAACATTTGATATTTCCCTTTTCATTAACACTAAGAACTCATTTAACTCATCAAGCAAAGGTACAGCAATCATTATCTGACTTTTGTTAGAAGCGAAAAATTGCATCAAATGCACATATGATTTTTATGTATACGTTCATATATCTGTATGCGCAATGTTACAATTGCAAGGGACTGCTTGGACGCAATATTTGATAGGATATACCATTTCAAGGTGCATGGACTGAAGCTCTGCACAGCTGTAACATCTGTGGCCGGTTAAATGGACTCCAACGGCCCTTAATGCACAAACCAGGAGTATTTCCTTGGTGCCTGAGATGCTAGGGCTCATGGAGAGCGGTGGAGATATTATTTAACAGCAAAGAAAGAAAAGTGTCTTGAAAATTAGGGTTATTCAAAATTGATTTCAAGCTTTTAGCAATACTGTGACAAATATTATACTGAAATTGCTCAGCCATGGTTAGAAGCCATTTAAAAAGGAACTTGTTTTTCCACGACATCTTGAGAAATGTCTGTGGCTCATTCATTATGTTACCTACAGAGGAAGCGAGACATGGGCAGATAGCAGGGTTTACGGTTAGTAACACTAATTGGGATAATTGGAGAAATTATCAGAGGTTGAAACAGATGAAAATCTCAGTAATGATGCCGTCTTTTTCATAATAATGAAGCCCTTTTTTTGTAGCGACTGCTCTGTGTCTCACACACACAGCCGCACATTACCTCTGCTCCCACCCTGGAAAGAAATCCATATGGCAAAAAAAAAAAAAATCTGCATTTAAAAAGCTTGAATAATAACTGATTGGTACATTTCTAAAAACAACATTAAAGACATTTTAATATAGTTTTAAATCTAACAAAAGCGCCTTTCTGTATTTCAGGATTCTAGTACAGTGGTTTGGCCACTTGATGAAACAGTTGGACGACGCGTGGGAGTGCGCTGCTCATCTCCACAGTAACAACAAATAACACCCTGGATAAACCAAAGGAAATGAGATACGCCCTATTAAAACCTAAAAACACCAACATGACTAATTCTTTCCATCCCCTCTTTCCTTTCAGAGCCACCAGAAACAGACACGCGCACACATCTAAAAACTCTGAGAATTAGAAACTAATAAAAAAAAAAAAAAAACCGTCATCTACAGCACCGCCGCTTCCTATTCGCAGCTAAGGAGCCACTTTCAGGCACTAATTGGGCCTATTTAACAACCAAAAGATCAACACACGCGCTGACCAAACCTGTGTTATTGAGGACATGGCGGTGACCTTTGAGTGAAAGTCTCCTTAGAGAGGAGCTGTGGACTGTACGGTATGCAGGATGATGGGATCAAGATTCCTCAAGCTCAGGTCCATCCAAGTGCATTTACGTTGGGTTCAAATATGCGCCGGCCCCCGCCCTTTAGAAGGGGCCTCTCAATATTACAGCAGAGCGGTGAAAGCGGCTTCGCAGAGTTTAGCAGGTCCTGCAGACACGCGCTGCTTGAGCAGACATAACAGACTCTAAACATTCACACCTGCTAATAGAAACAGCAGGAAAAACGGCGGCCACATTGGTTATTTAAAGAGGAGCGACGATGTAGGGGGAGAAGGAGTCCGGTCTTTAGGGA
The DNA here is from genome assembly GCF_011125445.2 of Fundulus heteroclitus. Taxonomy (NCBI): domain Eukaryota; kingdom Metazoa; phylum Chordata; class Actinopteri; order Cyprinodontiformes; family Fundulidae; genus Fundulus; species Fundulus heteroclitus. Next base: position 28,445,526 of record NC_046367.1, read on the forward strand.
ACCTGTGGGTCTTTCCTCCGAGCAAATTTCAGAAGGGAGGTCGTTACTTTGGAAAGGCCCGAGGTAACAATAAGGTGCGACGTTAAGACAGGTTCCTTTCGGGGAAGAGAAATTGAAGTCTGCGCCGGTTCAAAAGGTGCCCCGGGTTATCAACGTGCGTGCTTTCTAGGTCATTCCTCATGTGATACAGTTCAAATCCAAACAGGCCAGGGGAGGGGGAAAAAAAAAGGATCCTCACCTGCACAATGTTGACATGACATGGGGTTAATGGGGCCGTGCGGCTACTCCAGTTATCTAAAAAAAAAAAAAAAGAAAACCTGCTATACGTGGAAAGAAAACGAGATTGTTTGTCCAGAGTGCCACTGGTAAGGAAGCATTTTACCACCACTGAATACTGGTGAGCGAGCGTGAACTTTGTCCTCTATTATGTGGCAAACAACAACAATGAAAAGCAATCCAAACCACCCGTCTTCTAAGTGTGAAAGCGAGCGGCTGGTTCCCGCTTCGAGCCTCCTCTTTCCCCGCTGAACCGTTACGCCGGCTGTCTTCGTCAACCAGTTTCACGTGAACGATCGTGATAAGAGTTCGACACGGTGGGCATGGCAACGTGGAAACTCTCAAACGGAGCCGACCTTCGAAGCGCTTTGATAAAACCGCTTCCACGAAGGGCGACATTTAAAACACTCGTGTGAACTCCGTCGTTATCTATTCTCTCGTTGTCCGTTCAATAAGGGTCAGGAAACAGACCCGGCCTGGTCTCTGAGTTCAAGTGGCTCAAAACAATGGCTAAATACAACAAAACAAAAAAAAAAAACTTTCAAACAGGAAGTTTGGAGAGTAGGTACGAAGGAGAGCACAGTCTGAGTGTCAGCCACTGTAAACAAGAGGTTATTATTCACACCAGAGCTGCAGGGGAAATACAAAAGAAGTGATATTTATACAGAACAACTGTACTGGTTTGACTCAGGCTTTTCCGGCATTCATGCCAGCTAACAAAAGCATGGGCCTTGCAAAGACAGGAAATATCTAACCTTGGAAAAACCTCTCGGTACTCCTAAGAATATTTTTTTTTACCAAGTTGTTTTTCAGTTGCCAGCAGCTTCCCGATTTAGCTCCAGTTACAATAATAAAAACACTATTGGGCTATATTGTTACTGATTACATTTTTCTGGTATTTGTTTATGCATAAAAAAAAAGATATGCTGTCTTGAAAATAGCATTAGTGTCAAGTATTTTTCAAAGCATTGGTTATTAAATGCTAGTGTTGAGATCTCCCTGCTCCGAAATGAGCCCAATTTGGTGTGAAATGTGCACATCAACTGAAAAGCCACTCAGCGTTAAAGAAGCAAAGCCATTACTTCAACAGGTAACTTTAAGAAAAACAGAGTGCAATTTTAAAATCCAGACAATTTAATTTCTGCAACATTTTATATGAGCTGGTGAAATTAAAGCAAAAGTGTTTGGCCATAATGATCCCTGGAGGAAAAAGGTGGAAGTCCAACCCAGATAAAGCATGAGGGTGGTGGCATCATGATGTGGGGGGGTGTTTCGCAGCAGGAGGGACTGGTGTACTTCACAAAACAAATGACCTCATGTCTAAATATAGAAGCAACGCTTAAGACTTCACCCTGCTTGGGTACAAATGTTGTTTTCTAAATGAATATTGACCCTAAACATGCCGCCAATTTAGTTACAAAGCGGTTTAAGGAAAACAAAAGTCAGGATTTCTGGAGTGGCTATAAAGCCCTGGTCTCAGTCCCATAAACAAATTTGTGGGGAGAGATGAGAAGGAGTGTGTGGGCAAGGAGGCCCACAAACCTGACTCAATTACACCGGTCCTATCAGGAGGAACTGGACAAAACTCTAAACAAACTACTGTGAGACATTAGTGGGACCAAACCCAAAAATTAGACCTTAATCATAAAGCTTAAAGGCAATTTCAATGGTAATTGATAAATTGAAAAAAATTGATTTTCCAAAATTTTAACAGCTCAGTTATTTTACTCTTAGTATAAAACCCTTGAAGTCCAACAAATTTTGAACTTTAAACAAAACTAGTCTAATCAAGTAAAACAAAACTTAAAAAGGATCCCCATCTGATAAATTACATAAGGAGAACAGGGTCTTACTTTTTAAAATGGAGTTAGCACAAGAACAAAAACAAGAAAAAAAAGACATTTTAAAGCTACTAAAGTTTACTTCAGAGGATACTTAATCTTTCTAATGCAGGGGATGAGCAATGATATCCAGCAAAAATCCTCTGGTAAGTACAACCAGTCATCTAAACAACCGCTGACAAATCAAACCATGTCTCTGTTTTCAAACTAATTTGAGGAACAAATAAAAATACAACTCTTCAATTATGCTGAATTTAACAAGCTTAATTTTTAAGTCAATTTGCAATTAAGAAAATGAGTTAAGTTACCAAATTATGGTAATTTGGTTTTTGTTTTTGGGTTTTTTTATGTATTGCACATTGACTGGTTTTCCTCAAATGTCCTACATTCTTAGTTAACAGGATTTAACAACATATCACCATTAATGATGGTGTGACATAACAGTTAATTACTAGAAGTCTTGGGATTTTTCGCACATTTTTCCCACCCTGAGGCGGTAATAAAAAGCTGCCTTAGCAATAGCGATGACTAAACCTCTTTCGCAGCTCCAGAGTCTACCTCTACAAACATTTAGACAAAGGAATCATGGCTCTAAATATTTGAGTCACACCCCGTGTGATGTAAAAACGACAAAATCTGAGACGTAGACTTCCATGTAATATTTTAGATAGACACAAATGACTAAACGGCCAACATTCATGGATGACATAAGCCCTGCTAGTTTCCCCTACTTTTCTCACAGTCTTCAGATATCAAACTGAATTAACGTCATGCTATCCCCTGAAGAGAGACGCTGTCATCGCCTACTGTTGCAACAGATTAAACTCGATTAAGCCATTACTGATTTACTGTACAACAAAGAGTAAATTAACCTCTGGAGAGGAAGGAAAATGAAGACGGACCCCCTAAAACCTCCACTAAAATTTGACACTGTGAAGAAATGTAAATACAGAAGCAACATTTAAGACTTCGCCCTGCTGGGGTGGGTGACCCTAAGCAGACAAATTAGTTAGCTCCTGCAAACTACCGTGAGAAGCTTGAGAAGACACCCCATCGTTTCAGCTTAATCATAAAACTTAAAAGCGATTTAAACCAAAGGAAATGAGATATGCCCTGGGGGAGGGGAATCTAAAATGTTTTGATGTATCAACATTTTCAAAGCTTTATTTACTCTGAAAAGAAAAGTATGAATTCCAACCAATGTTTGACTCGAGGCTAAACTGGTCCCTAATCGGGTAAAAACGAAACAAAAAGAGCATGAATTTGGAAAGGATCCACAGCTAATAAATTATAGAAAAGAGACTAGGAACTCTGGTATTTGACTAAGGGTAAAACATTAACAGGAGTGTTTTAAAGTCTAAAAGGAGCTTCCTACAACACGCCATTAATGATATTAGAGTTTTTTGGTGAGGAAGTTAAATTATAGAAGCTGTGTTAAAAGTTAACAATTAGAGGGACAGACATAAATGCAAAATTAGAAAATTAGTAAATAAACCATAGGAGTTATCATTTAGGCACTAATACTTCAAACACAGCTTTAAAATAAAAGCACCTTTCTAAACAATATGCTGACTAATTCATTTAAAAATAGGGTTTTCTTTATTCCTGATCACTTAAAGTAACAGTCACAATCTACGTTATTTATATATTTTGGTATAACAAATAAATCACAACTAGCAATGACAACACAATGAAACACAATGGCTTTATGACAAAAAGTCATTGCCCAAACAGAGACTTAACAGATAGGACAATCTATAAAATCCAAATGAGATCCGTTTGATTGTTACATCAAGGGCGCATCCAGCTGAGGACAACCATCTTGTACGCAGGCCTTCTTTGTTGATGACTGATTTACAAGGAGCTCAGTCCCTCCTCTTAATTGCCTTCATCCCACACGCTGAGATTGAGATCAGAGGAGCATCCGAGGAAGCAGAGAACACGTGTTGAGCAACAGCGACATATGGAGATGCTAACACGGCTAGCGAAAAAGGACGCGTTCGGTTTTGAAGAATTCTTATTTACGAAAGCCTTCCTGAGAGCGCGCAGGAACGCGCTGCGGTTTGTGTGCTGCGCCGCCTGCAAAGGCAGCTGCAACACATTCCCCTTAAAAGCCCACCGATTACTTTACACACCCTGAATATGCATCTTCGTCTCAAAACGCGTCAGCCATGCTAATGTAGCACAAGCTGTTAAATTGATGGCACTCATCGGTTGTCTTAAAGTTCCCTTGTTCATTTCCGGGAGTTTTTAAAAAGTCTGAACTGAAGTGTAAATCAGTAACAGCTGCTACTGCGGGGTCCCTCCAAACACAAGCCAGAGGGTAAACATCCACGGCCTTTGGAAACCTCCTCGCTCGTCAAGACTTTTGATCCACCCAACAGATGACGGTTCCATCTTTATGATGAAAAGCATTCAAAACAAAAATGTCCCAGCGTGCAAGACAGGCACAGGTCAGTTACTGGTATTACATTATAATTTTTTTGTTTTTTTTAAGAGACATTTTCAAAATGGCAAACATTTTCCATCATTCCATGGCTAAAACTTAAAGGCTTTTTAATGAGATGCAGAGGACGTGCTGAGGGGACACACGACGGGATGTGGAGCTGCCCCTCCCCCACGTGTTGCTGTGCACTGCCAGTCAGCTGGTTAAAAGAGGGCACCCACACCGTTCCCTCATATCCGCTCTCTTTTTTTTGTGGAATGTAAAAGAGCGCCACCTATAGCCCTGCTTTTAAGTTGCAGCTGAAGAACCGCGAGTGAGCTGTCCGTTTAGCATCAGGCTACATTAGCAGATAGCCTGAGCGTCTAGCGGGGATGTTATGAGAAGGGCAGAGGATTCGAAATGTGCGTCGAGTTATGGAGGAGGCGTTTCCGCAAAAGCGCGTATCGAGGCACGCTTCGTTTAGGGGAGGAGCCGAAAATGATGACGGCCGAAGCCTCGCTACGCTACCCAGAGTTTTCACAGTTTGGAGACAGTTTGTAAAGTTTAGGTGAGAGGAGGAGCTTGTAGATTGAGGCGATGACAGAGGATGGAGCCAGCTAGGAAGAGGAGGATTTCACCTATGTGGGAATATTTGACTGGATTTCTCCCAATAAGCAGTATTTCAAGTGGTGTTTGCTAATTAAAAAAAATAAAAATTAATTAATTAATTAAAAAAAACGCATCAGAAACTCATTGCTTGGTCACACAATGCTTGCTGTAAGTTCAAGTGCATGTAGGCCCTTCGCAGGAGAGAGGAAAAGTGGAGGTAAATGATCACGGCTCTGATGTTTACCCGTCTCCAAGAGGCGCAAAGAGGACCTGAACTGCAGCAGAGTTGAATGATAACAGTCCTTCACTACACAATAAAACAGAGGTCTGACTCAGCTGGCATTAGCGCATCCAACAGGGAACCTGCTGCTGCACAAAGGCCTTGCTAAAAACAGGGGTGGTGCTAGCCATTTGGAGGCCCTGAGCACAAATGCTGTGTGGACCTTTTTTCACTACTGAGATAGAGAGATGTCCATTTTTTTTTTCTTGAGCAATTAATTTCATATCACTTATATATGACATGCTTCAAACATTTGTTATTTAAATATTATTACTATGTTGGAGCAAAGTCAGCAGTAGCATTAGAAGTTGCACAAATTTCAATTGAATTTTCTTAATCAAAAAAAGCTAAAAAAAAAACAAAAAACAAAAAAAACTAGTGTTTAAGAATCTATTAAGAACTAAAAACTGTTAAAAAGCTCCCCATTTGCACATCACTGTCCAAGTTGCACAAGCATATCCAGTGCCCTCTTCCAAGTTCTACAAGCACTTTAACATGTTATCCATTCAGGTTTTTTTCACTAAAGTGAAAACATACACAGCCACCCATATAATATTCCACTTAGAGGTTCAATGCCTCACGAGGCCTCATCCCACCATCACCAGCATTTAGCTAATAGCGTCTTATACTTGCGTTGCGCTTTAAAGAACAGAACTGCAAAGGTTCCTGCTCAATAAGCACTTTGAAAATGTGTAGCTGGTATTTAGAATACAGTTTAAAACTTTAATAATTTTTTAACCATCATTCTCAGATATAATTGATCCTTTCATGTTGTCTGAAGCAATTGCATCATGTTATCCATTCAGGTTTTTAAATCTCCACTTTAATACCACATTTTTTGACTCATAGTTAGGTTACCATTCGTTAATAATCTCGCGCCCGGCTCAAACCCAGTGTGACATCCAGGCATTCTGGTGTTCTGCAGTGGGTCATCGTGGGGGCGATCGGTTCAGTTGTGCAACAAAGACGATTGTGAGTCTTTAATGCAATTACATGAAATCATTTTTTCAAAAAGGGGCTCGTGTATGATCCTTCAATCCACCGCTGTGAACGCATAAATACTTCCTTGGGCTTCAACCTATTTTGTAGACAGGGGAACCAGCATTGCGGATGAGGAATAACAACAAGCAAACGAGCCGTGTGACGTGGGGAGCAGAGACACAAATCCACCAGTTCTGGCCCGACACATCCAAACAACGGCAGAGGAAAAACAAGATGACTTCTGCCTTTTTGGCTTTGGGGCAAACTGAGGTGCGACGAGAAATAATGTGAGCACATAAGCTCGACTGCGTTAAAAAGACTTTGCTGTATTCCTACTCCTGCTCCTGCTCAGGTCACGAACGGCATCGTGCTCAGCGGAAAACTTGAAGAGTTTCAAAGCGCTTTCCTGAAACCGCAGCTGGCCAAAGTAAACCAAGATAAAAGCCCCACAGTTTGTTCAAAGCAGATTAGAGGTGATGCAACGTAATGCGGTGCACAGTAACACTCTTTTGCTCCATTTGCTCTCATGCCATAACAAAGTTCCATACAGCCACACGGATGGGCAGGAGCAAATATGCGTCCCTCATCTCCAGCAGAAATCCACATCGCTGCATTCAGGATTCAAGCTGTGTTTGTAAATCTGGGTTTCCTGCGGGGGGAAATAAATGCGAGGCTGCTTTCCGAAGGACAAAAATCAGCCCGCGTCACAGCAGCAGCTACTCGGTACGTTCTCTCTGTTGGGTCACTGCTTTCAGTAGCCGTCCCGATGCAACTCTGATGCCAGCATCTTTTATTGGCCAGTTGGCTCTGGACCATGGGAACCAGGCTCTGCAGAGGACCCCCCCACCGCCCAACGCAATCACTAACCCTGTGATGCAAACATCTTCCAGCAGACAACTGGGACGGTTCAAGCTTTTCACTAAGGCACGCAAATCCGTTCTGCTGGTTTCTTTAGTCCGTCTAAGTTTAGGTGAAATTAATACCAGAAGGTTAGCGCTGAGAACGACCGCAAAAAGGTTTTGGGTGACGACGTCTTTCCCCAACTGTTGGGTTTCTAATGAAAAACACGCTCTGCCGAGGTTGAAATGCCGGCTAGACACAACAAGGGTAAGAAATCCCATCGGAGAGGACAGTGAATTTATGAGCTAAAATTAAAGCGCGCTTCCTTCTAGCATTTCCAGTACTTTCTTCAAAAGCAGAAACACGCCTTTGATTTTCAAAGCACCTGACGGAGGTACGCTCCTCCTCTGACGACAAGCAGAAAGCAAGTCATAATAGAGCCAGCCAGTAGTCAAACTTCAATGACTCAGTTTAAGTGGGTGGACAAGATTACTGTACTTTAGCCCTCTTATAAACCAGCTTGTGCTTTTAGAGAGCTACCCATTCGGTCTCAAAATACAGACGAAACATGAGCATCATCCACGTCCACACAGTAGGAGGAACCATAATCAGTCTGTTCACATATCCGATCAACTAGACATTATGTTAAAATGACTCTCTTTAGCTTGAGGATCATGAAAACCAAAAAAAAAGAAACATTTGTATAACAAATCAACGTTTAAAGTGATAAAATGTGAAATATTAGGGAATATTTTCCCAGTTCCACACCAGATAGTTTACAGAGTCAGACAGCGCTTAAGTTTTAAAACAATCAGAGGATGAAATTTGCTGCATCTGGCCCGGTAATGGATGCCAGATTGTGACTGGTTTTGGGTGCTTTTTGGGAAGTACGAGTTCAAAGATGGCAAAGGCGAATTAAACCAACCTCTGGGCCACGAGGGACAACCCTGGGTCTTCACAAAGACTTGGGTAAGGCTTTTTTGGAACAACACTATAAGCTATCCTTTTGGTTTATATTGCAGATTGCAGAGCCAAAAACCACAAAAAAAAAAAGAAAAAGAAAATCACTTTGAACTGGTGAGATTTTAATGTTGAGAGTGGCCGTTTATGAAAGGCATCAGAAGAATACCAAATTTTCCATTTGTCATATTTATCTTCATTTCCTTTCGACAGAGATGAAGCATATTTGAACTTCCCACCCAACAGAAGCCCACTTTAGTTTTTGATAGGGGCGCACATGCTTTTCTGGGCCCAAAAAAGCTTGGTTTCCATATAAAGTGCCTTAAAGTGGGGCTGAATTGCTAGATTTTGAGATTCTACCAACCACTTAAAATAAGTAAGCAAATATTTACTGAAAGTAGCCTAATTAAGCAAATACTGACTGTCAGAACATCTCATTTGTCTCAATGTAACATAGAGGACTTAATTTATCCCATAATCTTAGATTTTAAAATGCTGAACCCTGCAATCTAAAATATTTTTATCCAAATGCTGAAAATGGCATGATTTATTTCATCACTTTTAAGGCTGGACGATAATTCAATAACGATATATATCGATCGATAGACGTATATCAATGACAGAAAAAAAAGGGGTCTATAAAGTTCAACAGAATAAAGGTTTTCCTTCCTTTTGCATTTTAGCCATGTAGGTTAATATTACAGTCATTACATCCTCCCAACCAATCACAAACGCAGACCCAGGAACGCTCTGTCACCAAGCTCCGCCCCCTTTAAAGGGTTCAGAGAGCACAAGTTCTTTTTTTAATTTTTAAAAACTTGTAGTTTTGGTAAAATGTTGGTTGAATAAAAGGTTGAGTTTGAACTCAGTATTTGTGTGTTCTGTATCTAAAAATAGGTCATTAAGCAACAGTATAAAATGGCCAGGGCTGCATTTAAAATATATCTTTTTAATTTGTTGATAATTATCAATATTGATCAATAGGATTTCTATTTTATCAATTTGCTTTTTTTCCTATGTCATCCAGCCCTATCACGTTTCCATTCCATTTGTTCAAATGTTAAGCCCTTTAATTGAAAACCTTTGCTATTACTTGAAATGCCCTCTTCAGGCTTTTACTGACCAAAACCAATTCTTGATATTCCATACCTGGGATATGAGGATTTAAAATGTTCTGTCTAAAGACTATAACTCATATGAATTTATGCGTGTAAATTCTTAAAAGGTAAAAGAACGTGGATCATAATATTCAGCTAAATCGGCTGCAGGTTCCTTATAAAAGGTAGAGGGTTTTGAATCCAACAGAAAATCAAGCAATCCACTTTTAAGTATCAAATAACTAGAATGTAAAACATAAAAAAAATAACACAAAAAAAGTTCCTTTTTTGTGATTTTCCAGTGTTTACTCCTGGTCAGGGTAGAAGAAATGGTCTATTTCAGTCACTATGAGGTTGTTTCGTGGATCCCTGGTTTATTTTAAAAATCGTGTTCCCATTTATATCTTTTGGTAAATCTGACTGATTTACCTCGGTATGAACCAGAGCACAGGTTTTCTTGTTATGACTAACCCACAGTTAAAACAAGCAAACCCTATGATGCGCCCATGGAACCATAACAATTAAAACACTTATGTTAGTCTATGAATCACTGTGAATGGATTACCACCTAAATACATCACAGACTTGCTGTCAGTGTTTAAACCTCATTTTTGAAGGAGATTTACACGTTTCAGTCTGGTGTGTTCTCCTGGCATTTAAAGCCGTGAGATCCTAATAGATGTCAGAGGCCTTCAGGACAAAGGAGGAAGCAGTTTAGGTATTATGGTAAGGGATTTAAAGAGGTCTCTAAATAATTTCAACATGTCTAGGTCTGGTTGCCCAAGTTAACCTTAAAAGCAGACTGCAAGACGCTAAAAGAAGTCTCCAGAAAAACAACAACAAAAAAACAACACACAAAAAAAAACATCACATATACTCTACAAGTGTTAAGTCATATGAGGTGAGCTAGTAGGAAGCCTCTCTGCTCTCTAAAACATTAAGATCTGACAAAAGTTTTCCAGAGGACGTGGACAAAAACCAGGACTTCTAAAAAGTCTAAAAACGTAATTATATGGACAAAAGAACAGAGAACAAACCAAATAAATGGCATCATGTTTAAATTTGGGTTCGGAAAACTATTCCTGCAAACTGCTATTCCTGGAGGGCAGATCAATTGCAGTTAGACCCCTTTATTAGAAGCACTAAATTACCACATGATGGTTAGAGAAACAACATTAACATGCCAGTGACACAGAGGGCAGATCAGACCAGTCCAGAGCCAGGTTTCACAATGAACTTAAAAGCAATGATGGGTGGAAGTGTCGTGGTTTGGAAATGATTTTGATTAATTGTAACACAAATCCGAGGGAACTTAAAAGGAAAACACAAGTCCGTCTGTAGAAAAAGAAAAGAAAACTAAAGCAGAACTGGACCCTGCACCTCGACAGTGACTAAAAAACACACCAGTTAGTGGCTGAGAGGGAGTGAAGAATTGGAAAGTCCTGCGCTGAGTCAAAGTGTGAGACCCTCACAAAGAGTGAAATAGTTTTTATTTTAATTGAAAATGAAAATTAATAATTAAAATTATTTTAATGTACTGTAATGGTTATTCAGCCAAATAATATCAGTAGAAATCCGCTGTAGATCGCTAGGATGAGAAACGGAACCTTTCTGTCAAAGTCCGTGTTTCCAGGTGCTCCCTCCCCTCAGAGGAGTTTTGGGAACGAAAGAGAAAGGTTCGGTGTTCTTGATCCTGTGATCATTCACTCTGTTTTTCAGGTTAGTACAACGTGAAAACAACCTCAACTTATCCCTTAAGATTCAATAGTTTATGTGAAGTTACTGGGAGACCGTTTATGACATTTTTGAGTGCTTTAGATCGAGTTTTAGACACTATAAAAAGTCCGCGATTTTCGCCGGTTGTGCTGCTGTTATTGCCATGGCAACGGGCGGCTTTGTGACACTGAAGATGGTGCCGTCCACCGCATGTACTAAACACAGAGAGATGGTTGTTTATATTCATCTACGATATTACTACTGTTGGTTACCTGATTACTTGACAACTGTATTTTATTAGGTGAAGGGTTTTGTTATCTTTACATTTATTATAATACTTTAATATTTCTTCTCTTTACATTTCCAAATATTTGTGTTTAAGGGTTTACTGTACACTATATGGTTTATGAAGATAAGTGAGCCTTTGGTACACTTATTGTTGTTGGAATGGTTTGAACATATTTGTTATTTTTCATTTTTATTCCCCATTTGCAATGATGTCAATACGTTTTGAAAAGACATATAGAGTATTCTGAGCAGCTTTAAGCTAAAGAAAATGAAAGTGAATTCATATTGCACTATAGTTGTGATTAGCAGCACTACAAAAACTGCACTGGCTAACAGTATTATTTGTACTATTTAATGGCAGCTATATGGAATAGTACCTATACAGAGAGTGCCCGTGGATATATATATTTCAATGTGAAATGATGATGGGTTTAAGTGTTTATTGAAGTCGAAGCGTGATACTGAGTGTGAGAGGACACTGAAAGAGACACTATTGCAGATTTTGGGAATATTTTATTGGTTGCTTGATTGATTGTTTTGTTATATAATTGTGAATAAATGAGAGGAGTTTTGGGAACGAAAGAGAAAGGTTCGGTGTTCTTGATCCTGTGATCATTCACTCTGTTTTTCAGAGCCCAAAGCCAGCGAGACACTGAACACTCATCTTCATCTTTTTCAATATTGTGACGTGGTACCCGGCCCAGCTTGGGACCCGTTACAAATTGTGGGGGCTCGTCCGGGATCAGCGCCGCCTTCCGGTTGGAATGCTGATCCAGTGATACCAGAACCACGAGACCACGGTGACCAGTCGTGACAGGCCAGCAACCAGCCAGTGGGTGTCCAGGAGCAGAGATAAGACAAAAGATCTCGCCAGGGGGCTGCACAGCTGAAGTGGAGAGGCACAGCACATCAGTCACCAAGGATCAACACTGCTGGTTCGTCACACCAGTAGTTACCCCCAACGAGACATCGACTCATCATCAGAACCACACACCATGTCCCAGCAACGGAAAGAGGTGGTGTGGAACATCAAGAAGAACTTGTTTCGACTATCAAGTGCCCACCTCTACGAGGTTGCGAGGGACCTCGTATCTGGCAACGAAATCGACCAACTTAGTCCAGCTGATGAGGAAGGATGCCTGGACTACGTCATCGCCTACATGCAGTCTGAAGACCTTCTGGGAAGCGAGGATGAAGGTTTGAGCACACTGCTGATGCTGAATGATGTCATCTGCAAGATATTAGATACAGAGTCCCCCGCTGCCGCCACGCCACATGCCGTGCTCAGTGCCAGCCCCAAACCTTCTCCTTCAGTCCACACATTGAGGCCACCCAATCCCCATTCCAACCGCCCTGACAGTACAGCCCCTTCAGACCCCATACCACCGCCATCTGACCCCCCGAGCAACAGCATCATCATGCCTCCCCACTCCAACCCCCCCAACAATGCAACCACCCAGCCAGGAGAGGAACTGAGGAGAATGTATGAGGAGCTGGGTAAGAAACTGAGACTATTAGAAGCTGCGGCTGCCTCCCCCGCCCCTACACACAACCACCACGGTGGGACAGTGTCAACGCCCCCTCCACAGACCACCCCGGAGAGGATGATTCCCCTGAAAGACCTCCCCTTTCTCCAGCGCAGAGAGTTCAAGGTCCATGGAGGCCAAATTGGAGACCAGAGCTCAGAGATCAGCTATAACAGCATCAGTAAACAAATCGACGAGGGACTGAAAGATGGCTTCCCGGAGACAGAAGTGGTCCGGGGTGTGCTGAGAATCATAAAACCAGGTACATTCAAGGACATGCTGTCGAATAAGGATGAGCTTGCTGTCCCCGAACTCAAGGTCTTCCTCAGGTCCCATCTTGGGGAGAAGGCAACCACAGAGATGTTTCAGGAGCTGATGTGTGCCCGACAAGCTGAACAAGAGTCACCCCAGCAGTTCCTGTACCGCATGATCGGACTCAAACAGAGGCTCTTCTTCCAGTCCAAGCAGGCCGACACGGACATTTCTTATGACCCTAAGACCATCCAAGGGGTCTTCCTCAACACGATCTATCAGGGCCTGGGAGCGAAACACGCCGACCTTCGACAGAGACTGAGACCCCTCGTCTCCAACAGCCAAGTCACAGATGAGGAGATCCTCGGTCAAATGACTAAAATGATCAGCGACGAGAATGAACATCAACGCAGACTCAGCCAGCCTCCCCGCCAGAAGAACACACAGGCCCACACTGCCAAGGTGGAGACAGGAGGTGGACAGACGGATAACCAACTGAGACACACCATCATTGCGGACGACAAAAACCACCAGACCATCCAACAGCTCAGTGCGCAGGTGGAGACCCTGACACAGATGGTGGCCGCACTAATGGATGCTAAGGTGAACAACAGCAACACCCAGATGGCCCACTCACTACCCCAAACCCAGCCATACCACCCCTTTCAGCCAACCCCCAGTTGCATCCCTCTCCTACCACCACCAGCCCGACCACCTCCCAATCACACACCCCAGCCCTCTTTCCAAGTGAGGGGGAGGACAGCGCGCTGCCCAAAATGTACAGAACAGAATCTGCAGGACTGCACGCATTGCTTTGTGTGTGGAGAGGCAGGACACAGAGCAGTGGGATGCTGGAAGCGAACCAGGTTCTCGGGAAACGAGACCCGGTCTCTGCCGAGGGACAACCAGAGACCGGTGCACCACTCCAGTCCCAGCCAGTAGACCCCACCCGCAAAAAACCAACAGGACGGCCCAAGAACCCCAAACCTCAGCCACACACCCTTACCTGCCAGAGCACCATCGGATGTCAAGCACCCCTAATTGGGAAGAAGAGCCAGCTGAAATGCTCGATCAATGGAAACCCAACAACAGTCCTTTTTGACACCGGTTCGCAGGTGAGCATCATTGACAGAGCGTGGGCCGGTGTTCATATCCCCAATTACCCAGTGAGGTCCCTGCAGGAGCTGCTTGAAACAGACCTGAAAGTCTATGCAGCCAACGGCCAAGCCATCCCCTATGACGGGTGGGTAGAACTCACTGTCAGCCTGGCAGGAAATGAAGACCCCAACCTCATTGTCCAGACCCCCTTTCTGGTCAGTCGGTGTCCCCTACCCCAGCCATTGTTAGGTGCCAATGTACTTGAACAGGTCATCAAGAGGCAAGAGTCCTCTGGCGCTGCTCTAGTTGTACTGGTCAGCCTTCTACGCAGAGCATTTGGAATGGAGGAAGAGGAGGCGATGGCCATGGTCAACTTCATCCAGGTTCCGCAGAAGACAGACTGTGACCCAGCCATGGTGAGGGTGGGCAGGGACAATGTTGTTATTCCAGCAGGAAGTGCAGTACATGTGTGGTGCCGGGTCCCACCTAACTTCGACGCCTCTGATCCCATTGTCCTGTATGAGCCAGCAGAGGATAACCCGATTTTAGAACAGCTAAGTGTGGGAGAAGGCCTTCTGGAAATCCACCACACACGTCGGCCGTACGTTAAGGTGCCCATCTCCAACCATTCAAAGCATGAGATCACCCTGCCAAAGAGGACTCACCTCGGTGTCATCCAACATGTGACCAAAATCATTGACACTGACGCTGCAGAGCCACAGGTGAGAGCAGCAGTAGAGGTTAACACCACCTCTCCCAGTGTGACCTCCAGCGAACCCTGGCTGCCGCCTGTCGACATCAGTCACCTGGACCCTGAACAACAGCAGACAGTGGAGAGAATGCTGTGTGAGGAGTCTGGGGCCTTTTCACGTGACAGTAGCGACATCGGTTGCATCCCCTCACTACAGATGGAGATCAGGCTCAAGGACGACATCCCAGTGCAGAAGGCCTACGCATCGATCCCGAAACCACTCTACAAAGAGGTGAAGGAATATGTTCAGGACCTGATAGTCAAAGGATGGATCGTCAAGTCCCAGTCCCCTTATGCAGCCCCTGTCATATGTGTGAGGAAGAAGGATGGATCCCTGCGCCTGTGCATCGATTACCGGCTCCTCAACAACAAGACCGTGCCGGACCGGCACCCCCTCCCCCGCATACAGGATCTCACCGACTCCCTGGGAGGATATGGCTGGTTTTCGATACTCGACCAGGGCAAGGCCTATCACCAAGGCTTTATGGCAGAAGGATCAAGGTACATGACTGCATTCACGACCCCATGGGGACTGTACGAGTGGGTCAGAATCCCCTTTGGCCTATCCAACGCCCCAGCAGCATTTCAAAGGAGCATGGAGGAGATGCTCGACACGCTCCGAGATGAATGCTGCATTCCTTACCTAGATGACGTTCTGTGCTTCTCAAAGTCCTTTGATGAACATGTGCAAGTCCTGCGGAAAGTCCTCCAAGCTCTCCAACGCCACGGCGTAAAGTTAAAGCCAGAAAAGTGTGAGCTGTTCCGGAAAGAGGTCCGCTATGTTGGCCGGTTGGTGTCAGCAGAAGGGGTTAGAGTGGATCCTAAGGACCTGGAGGCAGTGCGAATACTAAAACACAGAGCACCAAAGACGGTCGGAGATGTCAGACAAATACTAGGCTTCCTGAGCTACTACAGAAGCTACGTGCAAGACTTCTCACGGATAGCCCAGCCCCTGTATGACCTGCTCAAGGAACAGTCTGACAGCCCCCAGTCTAAACCCTCTCGAGGGAAAACAAAATCCCCTCAGCAGTCCTCTCGCACCCCAGTCGAGTGGAACGAGAAACACCAGCAGATCCTGGAGCGTCTGGTCGACATGTTGATGGAACCCCCAGTGCTGGCGTACCCTGACTTCAATCAGCCTTTCACACTCCACACCGATGCATCACAGAAAGGCCTCGGAGCAGTGCTTTATCAGAATCAGGGTGGAAAACTGAGAGTGATCGCCTACGGCTCACGCACATTGACACCAGCAGAACAGAACTACCATCTACACAGTGGTAAGCTTGAGTTCTTGGCGTTAAAGTGGGCGATATGTGACAAATTTAGAGACTATTTATTCTACGCCCCTCACTTCACTGTCTTCACGGACAACAACCCGCTCACATATGTCCTAAGTACCGCCAAGCTCAACGCAGTAGGCCACCGGTGGGTGGGACAGCTTGCTGATTTCAGCTTCAATGTCAGATACCGACCAGGCAAAATTAACATCGATGCCGACACCCTCTCCCGTTGTCCCCTCGATATCGACACCCTCATGACAGAGTGCTCTGAGGAGCTGACAGATGAGGCTGTGTGCACTACATGGGAGGGAACCCGAAGAGCCCAAAGAGGAGACGTTGCTTGGGTCGCAGCCCTCAACTTAGCATCCCAAACCCAACCCTACATGGAACCACTGCAGGCGATTAGCCATGATGAGCTGGTAAGAGAACAGAGAGCAGACACTGCGATCGGAAAAGTGATGGAGTTGAAGGAGAATAACACACCACCGACAGAGTGCAACAAGGGTAACTGTGACACAGACACCATGCGTCTCCTCAGAGAGTGGAGCAAGCTGCACATAGAAGGTGGACTGCTGTACAGGAAGACAATAGGACGCAAACAGTTGGTCTTACCCGCCACCTACAGGCCACTAGCTCTCACCTACCTGCATAACAACATGGGCCATGTCGGTGTGGAAAAAGTACTGTCTCTAGCAAGAGAGCGCTTCTACTGGCCTTTCATGAAACGAGAGATAGAAGAATACGTCACCAGAAAGTGCCCTTGCCTGAAACAGAAGAAGCCAGCCGTGCATGAAAGAGCACCGATGGGTAGCATTACGTCAAACTCTCCCCTCGAACTGGTGTGTATCGACTTCCTCCACCTGGAGCCCTCCCGTGGTGGATGTGAGTACATTCTTGTCGTAGTCGACCACTTTACCAGGTTCGCACAAGCCTACCCCACCCGTAACAAGGCAGGCAAGACGGCGGCCGACAGACTGTTCAATGATTTTATCCCCAGATTCGGATACCCATCTCGGCTCCACCATGACCAGGGTAGGGAGTTCGAGAACGAGTTGTTCAAGTCACTGCGACAGTTAGCCGGCGTGGGCCATTCCCGGACCTCCCCCTATCACCCCCAAGGTAACCCTGTAGAGAGGCTGAACCGCACGCTGCTACAGATGCTCAGGACCTTGGGAGAGAAAGAAAAAGAGAACTGGAAAGATCACCTGCCACAAGTGGTCCATGCATATAATTGCACGAAGCACGAAGCCACCGGTTTCTCTCCATATTACTTGCTCTATGGCCGGCATCCACGTCTCCCTGTCGACCTGCTGTTTGGCCTCCTAACAGATGAAAAAGACGGGACCCACAGAGGATACGCTGAAAAGTGGGCAGGAAAAATGACTGAAGCTTATCGCATCGCCAATGCAAACAGTCAGCAGTCCAGCTTAAAAGGGAAGAAATACTATGACAAGCGGAGCAGAGGAGTGGTCCTTCAGCCTGGAGACAGAGTCCTCGTCCGTAACCTCAGTGAGAGGGGTGGTCCTGGTAAGCTGAGACCATATTGGGAGCAGACCATCTACCTCGTAAAAGAGCAGGTTGGAGACAATCCTGTCTACAAAGTGACCCCTGAGACAGGAGGTCGAGCTACTCGCACTCTGCACAGAAACCTGCTGTTGCAAGTGAATGACCTGCCTATAGAGCCACCCCAGAAGCCCATCACCACTGCACGTGAGTCACACAAGAGAGCTAAGAGACGCTCAGAACAGACACAGAGTCCAAACACAAGTGACTCTGAGGAAGAGGATGGAGTCTATCGCTACTGGCTGCGGATACCTGCAGAGAACTCCCAGACCCGCCGCCACGTACCAGATCAAAGTGTGACTCAAGAGCCACAGAGAAAGGAGGAACAGAATGGAAACTACCAGGATAAGAGAGTCCTTGCTGAACCTGAACGGGAAAGAGAAAGTGTTACAGAAGAGGATCAGGAGGTACTCAGTGAGGCTGAACAGGACGTGGGACAGCCTCAGCCGCATGACGACCCAGCAATAGCCCCACTCGAAGTAGTCGACTTGGAGGAAGACATCCCAGAGCCTCAACCTGACCGACAGCCCCCTCTGAGACAATCTACCAGGGTGAGACGGCCTGGCTATGTGTTTACCTACCCCTCCCTGGGCCAACCAGCCTACCAGCCCCGTCCCACTGTGAATACAGTTGGAATCCAGCCGATACAGTGGCCCCAGTTGTACTATCCCTACCCCCTTCCCTTTCAACCCCCTATGGTCCCCTCCATCACTCACTACCCATTTGCACCCATTCATTGTTTCTGAACTGAGACACACAGAAGATACGCATACTTTCCAGGCACGCACGCATACTCATATACACTCCAGAAGTGCCATGGACTACACACAGTAGAGACATTCGGTACCTCGCTCAGAAGAACTTTATTATTTTTCATATACACTGTTTACAAGAAGTTTGGACTTTGGGTTTTTCTATTATTGAGGTCAGGTGTCAGGAGCCACTTCTGTTTGTCGGGGAGTGTGTGAGACCCTCACAAAGAGTGAAATAGTTTTTATTTTAATTGAAAATGAAAATTAATAATTAAAATTATTTTAATGTACTGTAATGGTTATTCAGCCAAATAATATCAGTAGAAATCCGCTGTAGATCGCTAGGATGAGAAACGGAACCTTTCTGTCAAAGTCCGTGTTTCCAGGTGCTCCCTCCCCTCAGAGGAGTTTTGGGAACGAAAGAGAAAGGTTCGGTGTTCTTGATCCTGTGATCATTCACTCTGTTTTTCAGGTTAGTACAACGTGAAAACAACCTCAACTTATCCCTTAAGATTCAATAGTTTATGTGAAGTTACTGGGAGACCGTTTATGACATTTTTGAGTGCTTTAGATCGAGTTTTAGACACTATAAAAAGTCCGCGATTTTCGCCGGTTGTGCTGCTGTTATTGCCATGGCAACGGGCGGCTTTGTGACACTGAAGATGGTGCCGTCCACCGCATGTACTAAACACAGAGAGATGGTTGTTTATATTCATCTACGATATTACTACTGTTGGTTACCTGATTACTTGACAACTGTATTTTATTAGGTGAAGGGTTTTGTTATCTTTACATTTATTATAATACTTTAATATTTCTTCTCTTTACATTTCCAAATATTTGTGTTTAAGGGTTTACTGTACACTATATGGTTTATGAAGATAAGTGAGCCTTTGGTACACTTATTGTTGTTGGAATGGTTTGAACATATTTGTTATTTTTCATTTTTATTCCCCATTTGCAATGATGTCAATACGTTTTGAAAAGACATATAGAGTATTCTGAGCAGCTTTAAGCTAAAGAAAATGAAAGTGAATTCATATTGCACTATAGTTGTGATTAGCAGCACTACAAAAACTGCACTGGCTAACAGTATTATTTGTACTATTTAATGGCAGCTATATGGAATAGTACCTATACAGAGAGTGCCCGTGGATATATATATATTTCAATGTGAAATGATGATGGGTTTAAGTGTTTATTGAAGTCGAAGCGTGATACTGAGTGTGAGAGGACACTGAAAGAGACACTATTGCAGATTTTGGGAATATTTTATTGGTTGCTTGATTGATTGTTTTGTTATATAATTGTGAATAAATGAGAGGAGTTTTGGGAACGAAAGAGAAAGGTTCGGTGTTCTTGATCCTGTGATCATTCACTCTGTTTTTCAGAGCCCAAAGCCAGCGAGACACTGAACACTCATCTTCATCTTTTTCAATATTGTGACGTGGTACCCGGCCCAGCTTGGGACCCGTTACAAAAGCCCAGATCTTTGTCTGGTTGATTGAAACTGAAAGACAACAAAATAAATAAACACCTGCAAACATTTAAAAATTAAAGAATAAATCCTTTGAGGGACCGATCTCAGAGACCTGCAGTGATTCACCCATTTAGCTGGGAGAGCATGGGGGCCCTATTACTTCCATCTTTGGTTAAGAGGTTCCTTGGTTTTAGTCGTATGCTACTACTTTGCTTCCAGACACAAACAAACAATAAGGTTAAACATCAACGTGGAAGTTTATTAGAAACAAAATATTTAAAAAGTGTGGTCTTTAACATTTCAGAAAAACTAGCACCTTTACGATCCCAATTAAAGCCTCTTCTTTAATGGCGTAACCTACACCTGCTCAGCGTCCAGAAGAATGACCAGCTTTCACTTAGCGCCACTTTTTGA